>NW_026874218.1:0-158036 GCF_032173495.1 Musca vetustissima | reverse complement strand
AAAATATCGACAAAATACAGAGAAATAATCGAAGTTGACTGGCATGTTAGCAGTCGTAACATCGACCAGGAGCTAAAAATCAAACAGATGTTTGGATGCCACACCAATTAACAGAAAAAAAAATTGGATGGGTCGAATTTCAATCTGCGAAGCCTTGGCCAAGAGGAATGAGATATACCCATGTCTTAAACGGATGGTAACTGGAGATGAGAAATGGATTACATACAATAACCCTGTGCGAAAACGATCGTGGTGAAAGAGCAGTGAAGCACTTCAAACGGTGGCCAAACCAGGACTAACGGTCAGGAAGGTTCTGCTAAGCATTTGGTAGGACCGCAAGGGGATTATTAATTCTGAGTTGCTTCAAAACGCTAAATTCTGATCTAAACCGCTTGAAGAGAGCAATAGACCAGAAATGGCTAGAAGTGGCCAACAGAAGGGTTTCGTGTTCCACCGGGACAACGCTAAGCCACACACATCTACTGTGACTCGCCAGAAACTTCGGGAGCTTGTTTGGGAAGTTTTAATGCATCCGCTATTCAGTTCGGACTTGGCACCAAGCGATTATCATATTTTTCTTGCATTGCAAAATTTCTTTAATGATAACAAAATGGTATCTAGGGAGGATTGTGAAAGTCGAGTTTTTTTACAAATAGAGACGACTTCTATGAGAGAGGCATTATGAAGTTACCTTTAAAATGGCAACATATTTTTTAAAAATATTTTTTTCAAAACTCTAATATAAGGCGTGTATTTTTATACCCTACACAACTATGTTGTCAGTGTGTTATAGCTTTGTGCAGCCCCAAAAGTTTGTAACGCCGCGTAATATTGGTCCTAGACCCACCTTTAAGTATACCGATCGTCATATCTCGACTAGCTCAGTCGATCTAGTCATGTGTGTCCATCCGTCCGTCTGTCCATTATTTTGCATGTAGGATTGTTTTTGGAAAAGATCGGCTAATATTTAGGGGATGAAATGGACAAAAAACTTTATTTTCGTCTTTCTGGTCGCTCCAGAGGCCGCAATTATGGCCTGCATGAAGAAGGGGATCGGACAATGGAGAAGGGAATCGGACCTGTTTTGATAAAGATCGGTCAATATTTAGCGGGTCAAATGGACCCAGACTTTTGTGTAAAAAATTACAAAATTTGTATTCTATGGCGTATATATTTGCCCCTGAAGGTCCTACACCCGAGAAGTTGATAGTATGTTCAAGAGGGGTGGTGGATCTTTAAATTGATATCAATTATATGCTCGTATGTACTCAGATGTGGGAGTTACACGTAAATATTTACAGGTGCTTACGTATTCAGATATTATTTAACAAACCATTACCACACTAGAGGACGGAAATATAGCGCTTATCGCTGTGAAATGTTCCATGAGGCTTCAGTTATGACCAAAGACAACGCCTATAATTTTCGGTGCTGATCAGATAATAATTTTGTGTTTTTTTTTCGATTCGATCTTTAGGCTACAATTCTAAGCCGAACATCACAACACAACCCGTGGTGAAGGGAATCGGGACAATTATTTAAAAGGGATGTACTGAATATGAATAGTAATATTCGGAAAATATATCAGTGTAAGGAATAATATTTCAAATCTAAATAATTATTTCAAATCTAATTCTGACCTATTAACGACTTCTCTAAAATCGAAATCCTCCAATCAAAATTGCCAATATTCATGCATGTTCACATGGTGGTCTCACATAACCGAAAGGGTTATTTTCGTTTTCATTCCTTCCTTCGATTTTGTAACAATTTGATGTGCAAATGTTAATCCGCTCACACATTCATTCAGGGCTATACACACACACACACCAACTCACACATGCATACACACGTTAAACCCGAAAGTCACGATTTCAATGTAACCAGCACACAATGGACTAAGGACCGACTGACTAGATGGCTGGCTGTTTGCCCGCCACATAGAACTGCACCAAACAACACCGCGAAGCATTGCAAAATTTTTGCAATGCAAAAACTGAAGAAAAAACAACAACACCAACAAATGTCTGAAACCCAAAAACAAAGTAAAAGACACCTGTTAATGTAAGCGCCAGGCATTCTTTTGTTTGTTCGTTTGGCTTGATGGCTGCTAGCTGGCTGGCTTACATGTAAGCCATGCTTAAAGTGCAGTCATGTGAATGCGAAAACACACACACACACACGCTGCTGCTGATCAGAGAGACGTTGAAGGAAGGAATATGTGTGTTACACACTTGTGCAAAAGAAATAAATCGGCATTTTTTGGTTCTTTTTAGTACCCTGGCGCTAACGTGTTGAGTTCGTTTTTTGGTATGTTCTTCTTTGGTGGACTTCATCTGCAGATCACGGTGGATTTTTTGCAGGGAATACATGGGTATTAGTGGGTGATCTGTGTGAGCGTGCATGTGAGAGTGGACATGTATTTATTGCTTGGCAATTTTACAGGAGACAGTGAAAACCTTCGTGGATTTTTTAAAAAATATTTTTTTCAGGGCGTGGATTTTTTAGAGAATATTTTTTCAGGGACCTAAACAAGGCGTGGATTTTTTAAAAAATATTTTTTTTCAGGGACCTAAACAAGGCATGGATTTTTTAAAGAATATTTTTTTCAGGCGTGGATTTTTTAAAGAATATTTTTTTCAGGCGTGGATTTTTTAAAGAATATTTTTTTCAGGCGTGGATTTTTTAAAGAATATTTTTTTCAGGGACCTAAACAAGGCGTGGATTTTTTAAAGAATATTTTTTTCAGGAACCTAAGGCCTGGATTTTTTAAAGAATATTTTTTTCAGGGACCTAAGGCGTGGATTTTTTAAAGAATATTTTTTTCAGGCGTGGATTTATTAAAGAATATTTTTTTCAGGCGTGGATTTTTTAAAGAATATTTTTTTCAGGGACCTAACACAAGGCGTGGATTTTTTAAAGAATATTTTTTTCAGGAACATAAGGCCTGGATTTTTTAAAGAATATTTTTTTCAGGGACCTAAGGCGTGGATTTTTTAAAGAATATTTTTTTCAGGCGTGGATTTTTTAAAGAATATTTTTTTCAGGCGTGGATTTTTTAAAGAATATTTTTTTCAGGGACCTAAACAAGGCGTGGATTTTTTAAAGAATATTTTTTTCAGGAACCTAAGGCCTGGATTTTTTAAAGAATATTTTTTTCAGGGACCTAAGGCGTGGATTTTTTAAAGAATATTTTTTTCAGGCGTGGATTTTTTAAAGAATATTTTTTTCAGGCGTGGATTTTTTAAAGAATATTTTTTTCAGGGACCTAAACAAGGCGTGGATTTTTTAAAGAATATTTTTTTCAGGAACCTAAGGCCTGGATTTTTTAAAGAATATTTTTTTCAGGGACCTAAGGCGTGGATTTTTTAAAGAATATTTTTTTCAGGAACCTAAGGCGTGGATTTTTTAAAGAATATTTTTTTCAGGGACCTAAGGCGTGGATTTTTTAAAGAATTTTTTTTCAGGGACTTAAAAAAGGCGTGGATTTTTTAAAGAATATTTTTTTTCAGGGACCTAAGGCGTGGATTTTTTAAAGAATATTTTTTTCAGGGACCTAAGGCGTGGATTTTTTAAAGAATATTTTTTTCAGGGACCTAAGGCGTGGATTTTTTAAAGAATATTTTTTTTCAGGGACCTAAGGCGTGGATTTTTTAAAGAATATTTTTTTCAGGGACCTAAGGCGTGGATTTTTTAAAGAATATTTTTTTCAGGGACCTAAGGCGTGGATTTTTTAAAGAATATTTTTTTCAGGGACCTAAGGCGTGGATTTTTTAAAGATTTTTTTTTTTCAGGGACCTAAACAAGGCGTGGATTTTTTAAAGATTTTTTTCAGGGTCCTTAACAAGGCGTGGATTTTTTAAAGGGGACCTAAACAAGGGGCTAGCTGTATATGAAGTTCTGTAAAATATCCCGCAACCACTGTTCATTATTTATATCCCAGGCAATAAGTCTCCGAATGAATTGTGGCTAGCAGATCCCACTTCTCGACTGTGTTTCGTTCGGTGTATTTGTAAATTGCAGAAAAGACTTTGTGTTGTCGTTCATGTCGTTGTGGTTGCCGTTGTTGTTCATGCAGATCTTTGAGTTGCTATTGTGTAGGGTGGCAGTTGGTCTCATCGGATAGTGGCTTTTATTAGTTTTATGTAAGACATTTTGACGTCAGTCTGGGCCTAAATAAACTCACAGTCTTTGAGTCTTTCAATTTTGTGGTTTATTTGTTTGCATTTTGTTGTGGTTTTCAACAACATTTTGTTGCTGTTGTTAGTTTTTTTTCGCTCAAAGGCTATTAGCGCAAAAAGTAGGTGGAGTTGTAGATACAACAAAAATGAGAAACAAAACCTACAACAACAATACCAACTATTTAGTTTTTTGCAGACAATGTTTTTGCTGGCTCTCCTTCGATCTATTCAATTATACATTCGTTGGTGTTTTTTCTGCGATTTGGATTTGTGTTATTTTGTTTTCTTTACTCCACGACTTAGTCATGTTTCCAGTGGTTCTATCCTAGCC
This sequence comes from Musca vetustissima, assembly GCF_032173495.1. NCBI lineage: Eukaryota > Metazoa > Arthropoda > Insecta > Diptera > Muscidae > Musca > Musca vetustissima. Next base: position 153,524 of record NW_026874218.1, on the reverse strand, counting down.
TCGAGGGCATCTTCTTGTGGAATTTATGTATGTCGTTTTCATTCCTTACCTTTTATTTGCTTTGTAAATTTGTGTTGTGGACCACCACATCCACCTCTATTGATCCACCATGTAGTACTTACATTCTTCCTCCAACCTCCAATTTAAGTGGCCAGCAAGTCCAATGATGTTTCATTCTTTGTGGAATTTCCAATTTTTTTGTCGATGCCACTTTGTCAATGTATGAGTTAGGTTTTTTTTTTAATTTTACTTCAGTTGTATGTGTGAGCTTGTTGTAGGTTTTTTTTTGCCTACCTTATGAATTTTGTATTTCCACTCCTTTTTTTGCTTCGAATCATTTTTTATTTCATTTGTAATTCAATTTCGACATTTTCTTCTTCGTTTTCTTGTGGTTTCTTTTGATCATATTTTTTGTGGATCCAGGTGATTGATCGTCATTTTGTCTGCCTGTACCTAAAGTTGAGGCAGACATCTTGGCTTTTTTCGACAAACCATATATAGATGCGAATGAAGGTTTAGACTATTGGACGACAAAATCGAATATTGGTTGAATTGTGAAATTTACGTTAAATTGTGAAATTTTTTTGGAGACTTGAAAAAATATTCTTTAAAAAATCCACTCCTACTATAGTCTCTGAAAAAAATATTCTTTAAAAAATCCACACCTTGTAATGGTCTCTGAAAGAATGTCCACGCCTTGTTTGAAGACTTAAAAAAATATTCTTTAAAAAATTCACACCTTGTAGTGGTCTCTGAAAGAATATCCACGCCTTGTTTGAAGACTTGAAAAAAAATTCTTTAAAAAATCCACGCCTGGTTTTTGAAGACTTGAAAAAAATAGTCTTTAAAAAATCCCCGCCTTGTTTTTGAAGACTTGAAAAAAATTTATTTAAAAAATCCACGCCTTTTTTTTGAAGACTTGAAAAAAAAATATTCTTTAAAAAATTCACGCCTTGTTTTTGAAGACTTGAAAAAATATTCTTTAAAAAATCCACGCCTTGTTTTTGAAGACTAGAAAAAAATATTCTTTAAAAAATCCACGCCTTGTTTTTGAAGACTTGAAAAAAATATTCTTTAAAAAATCCACGCCTTGTTTTTGAAGACTTGAAAAAAATATTCTTTAAAAAATCCACGCCTTGTTTTGAAGACTTGAAAAAAATATTCTTTAAAAAAATCCACGCCTTGTTTGAAGACATGCCATGGAAAGATCCTTAAAAAAATCATTTAAAAATCATGGCGTATGACTCTGGTGGTCCTTTAAAGGTGTCTGAAAAAGTAATCTTCCCTGAAAAATCGTCTATATCGGTTGTAACAGGCAAAAGGAAACGATACAGATAAATGGTTCCTTTTGAGCATATCCATAGAATCACTTTCTGAGTCGATTTATGCATGTTCGTCCGATTAGGATGAAATTTGGCACAAGTCACTTGTTTGGCCCAAGGACGAACCCTGTTGAAATTGAAGAAAATCGGGTCAGATTTAGATATAGCTCCCATATATATTTTCTTCTGATTTAGGGTAAATGGGGCACCAAAGTCCCTATATATTTTTCGATTTGCACGAAATTTGGCATAGGGTACTGAATTAGGTCCAGAATGATGTGTGCTAAGTTTCATGAAAATCGGTTCAGATATAGATATAGCTCCCATATATATTTTCGTCCGATTTAAGGTAAATTGTGTACCAAAGTCCCTATATATATCTTTCGATTTGCACGAAAATTTGGCATAGGGTACTGAATTTGGTCCAGAATGATATGTGTCAAGTTTCGAGAAAATCGGTTCAGATTTCGATATAGCTCCAATATATATTGTCATCACATATAATATAATTGGTGTACCACAGTCCCTATAAATCCTCCGATTTGCACGAAATTTGGCACACCCTACTGGATTCAGCCTAGACTGATGTGTGCAAAGTTTCGTAAAAATCGGGTCAGATTTAAATATAGTTCCCATATAAATTTTCGTCCGATTTAATGCAAATGGTGCACCAAAGTCGCTATATATCGTACGATGGGCTCTATATTTGACACAGCGTACTGAATTCAACCTAGACTGATGTGCGCAAAGTTTCGTAAAAATCGGTTAGATCCAATTTTAAGTAAATGGTACACCAAACTCCTAATGTTTGTCCGATTGACACGAAAGTTTGCAGAACGTATCAGATTGAGACTAGAATGACGTTACTGCTTTTTGATAAACTTGGTAAAGATGCAGACATAGCTTCCATATATATTTCGAACGGGTGTCTGGTTGAGATTAAATTTTGAACAGTGTGCCATGCCGAATAGTGTGTATACCGTGTGCTATAAATCGATTTACATAACGTTGTGCTATTTTACGCAAACAACTCTGAATCTGCCCCAATGAAATGAAAATTAGAATAGGTAGATCACCTATTTAAGTTCGTTCAATTTCATGTCAATATGCTTTCGAAATGCGACGCTATTAGGATATATATGTAGAATATACCAAAGTGGTGAAGGGTATAATATAGTCGGCCCTGTCCGACTTTACTACTTTCCTTACTGGTTATTTTTTATTTCTTTCAAATGATCGAATATCAATTTATAATCATTAGTGACATTTTCTTCAAACTCAAATTTGATCCACACACAAAAAAATCAGCGACATCCATCTAATTTCCATTTAACCGTGCAGTGTTAAAGACATTTGCATTGTTTGTAGTTTTTCGAACAATTTAGTGGTCATATCGTCCGAAATTAATACCGAAAAATCATTGAGGCGATACGGGGTTATTTGTCTACCAAAAATAAAAAAAGAAGGGCCACTTCTAAACTAATTCACCACAATTGACAGTAGAACAGAAAAATAACAGTAACAACAATAACAAGCAGATATTAAATTGCTCCCACAAAGAAATGACTGACCAGATTTTTGTATTTGATGATTGAAGAACCTATCACGCAAAAGAGACATTTTCAGTTGGGCAGGCGGTTTGATGGATATTATACTCATCATTGACAACAATACAACCTTTCGGGAAAAAAGGATTCGAACAACAATAAATACAAACAACAAAATGGAAAGTGATTGGAGAGGAGGTCTACTGTTGTCGGTAATAACAGTATAGGATTCATCGTGGTGGTGGTGGTCCACTTGAGATTCAATACCATCGATAACTGAAACCCAAAATATTTTGTATTGTTTGTGTGTCCGTTTTGTTTTTTGTTTTTTTTTTATTCTCCTTCTTTCATCTAATTTGCCGCATCAGATTTCCAACTAATTTGACCAACCATAGAACTCTAATGTTGTGGAAAATTAGCGCAAAGGCTACTTAAGTGGACGATGATCTCTTGACATGAGGCATAAAAATCGAATGATGATGATTGCGATGGTGATGTATGTGGTCGGGACACACATGTGAGGCATACACACAGACAACCACAAAAAGGAATAGGCACCAGCACACAGACAACACCATCAATGAATTTTTACCAAAAGTCGAAACAATCTTAGACTCTGTTGGGTCCCTATGTAAGTGATGTATGTGTATATATATAGAATTCCGTATGACCAAACCAAAAAACCGGAAGTAATAAAGTGTAAATTTTGTTAAATTTATGAAGGATAATTATGAATGAGAAGATAAGATGTTTATTTGTTGGACATTTCAAGGACCATGTCGAGACAAAGAGATGGACAAGAGAGAAACATATGTTATGTAAGGAGAACATAAAAACGTACAACAACTCGTTCTTTAACAATGTTGTTTTTTCAATAGATATCCTATAGCCGGTACGTAAAGAATACCAATAGATTTTTCAGGATTGGTCCTAGACCCACCTTTAAGTATACCAATCGTCATATCTCGACTAGCTGAGTCGATCTAGACATGTGTATCCGTCCGTTCGTCTATCCATTATAATTTGTAAACACGATACTGGTCACAGTTATGGACCAATCGTCACGAAATTTTGAATGTAGAATGGAGACCCCTATTGTTTTTGGTAAAGATCGGTTAATATTTAAGGGATGAAATGGACCAAAAACTTTATTTTTGTCTGATTTTCTGGTCGCTCCAGAGGCCGCAATTATAGCCCAAACATCGCGAAATTTTACTTGGAGAAGGGGATCGGGCCAAAGAGTAAACATGCCTGTTTTGATAAAGATCGGTCAATATTTAGCGGGTCAAATGGACCCAGACTTTTGTGTGAAAATTACAAAATTTTTATTCTATGGCGTATATATTTACTCCTGAAGGACAAAGACCCGAGAAGTTGATAACATATCCAAGCGGAGTGGTTGACCTTTAAATTAATACCAATTATATTGTCGTATGTACTCTGATATGGGAGTTACACTCAAATATTTATAGGTGCTTACGTATTCAGATATTATTTAATAAACCTTTACCACTCTAGAGGGCGGAAATATAGCGCTGATCGCTTTGAAATGTTCCAGTTATGATCAAGGACAGCGCCTATAATTTTTGGTGATGATCAGATTATAATTTAGGGATGAAGTGGACCGAAAACTTAATTTTTTGTGTTTTTTGGAGTCGATCTATATGCCACAATTATAACCCGAACATCACAACACAAACTACGTTGAAGGGAATCTGGACAAGTATTTAGAAGGGCTGTATTAAATATTAATAATATTCGAAAAATATGGCAGTGCAAAGTAGAAGGGACTTTGATCTCTAATCAGACCAGAGGGTGCAACTATCACGAAATACTGTCCAGGCTCGGAATGAAAATCCGTAGAAAGTTGGAGGTCCGTGGTTGTTGTTGTAACAGGTTGGCTGTTGATGAAAGTTCTTTCCTGAAAAAAAACCTCTATTGGTTTTAGCCATAATTGTATGGGCAATAGACTCGTAGGCTCGGACGAACAATTGATCACAACACAAACTACGTTGAAGGGAATCTGGACAAGTATTTAGAAGGGCTGTACTAAATATTAATAATATTCGAAAAATATGGCAGTGCAAAGTAGAAGTGATTTTGATCTCTAATCAGACCAGAGGGTGCAACTATCACGAAATACTGTCCAGGCTCGGAATGAAAATCCGTAGAAAGTTGGAGGCCCGTGGTTGTTGTTGTTGTAACAGGTTGGCTGTTGATGAAAGTTCTTTCCTGAAAAAAAAACCTCTATTGGTTTTAGCCATAATTGTATGGGCAATAGACTCGTAGGCTCGGACGAACAATTGAATAAATGGTGTATGTCGTGAGGGCTTTGTTGGCAAGAGGGACACCTGTTTAGGGTTCCGGGGACAATGCGCTCTCGATACGAATTGAGTACATTGCCTAGGAAGAAGCCTCTCACTCTCCGAAATTGCAGGAGGATGTTGTTGTAGGACTTTATTGCATATGTTGCCATTTATGGCTTCCGAAACTGCCAGTTGATGCACGGATTTCATGGCGTTCGTTATCGACAATCTGTTGACGTCCGATGGAATGACGTCTTGGATGCCATCACGATAGCGCCTGAAGTCCTGGCGGATATGTCGCGTAGGTGAATCTGCCATCACTGTGTGATGATTAGGATGGCACGGCAGATAGCATGCCAGCAGGAACTGTCTAGTCAACAACACATTATGTTGCTTGACTGACAGCATCCTGGTCTCCTCATGGATGCGATCGACTATCTGTTGACGTCCGATGGAATGACGTTTTGGATGTCATCACGATAGCGCCTGAAGTCCTGGCGGATGTGTCGCGGAGGTGGATCTGCCATCATTGTGTGATGGTTAGGATGACACGGCAGATAGCTTGCCAACAGGAAATGTCTAGTCAACAACATATTATGTCGTTTGACTGACAGCATCGTGGTCTCCCCATGGAGGTGATCGACGCTCGTCATCTGGACACACACGGTTTCGGAGTGCATTATTTTGGGTTGTTTGCAAGAATCTCCATTGTGTGTCGCTAAGGAAAGAATTCCAGACTGGGGCTGCATAATTCAGGATGGAACGACCTAGAGCCTTATAAGTCGTTACCAACGTTTCTTTTTATCCTTCCTCAAGGAGTTGTCAGCCAAAGCTTTCAGAACTTTATTTCTAGCTTTCACCTTCTGGTTGATGTAATTGGAATGCGAGGAGAAATGAAGGAAGGAGGTCCATGGTAGTTGTGTAGGGTATCCGAGGCAACGAAACAGGCGTGGATTTTTTATTTTTAAAAACTCCACTTCTTTTAGTGGTCCCCAAAAACTATTTAAAAAAATCCACGCCTAATATTGGTCCTCAAAAAATATTTAAAAACAAACCAAAGCCTTGTGTGGGTCTTGAAATAATATTAAACCAGTGAGCGGAGCAGTATAGTCGGACGGGGCCGATCATACGATATTTCATTATATTTGCACCCTCTTGCCAGCACATCTTCCTCACACTGACATATTTCCGATAATATTACGAGTATTCAGTATAGCTATTGTCCAGATTCTCTTCACCGTGGGTTATGTTGTGATGTTCGGCTTTCATTTAGGGTCTATAGATCGACTAGAAAATAACACAAAAATCTAAGTTTTCGGTCCACTTTATCCCAAAATTAGTATCTGATCATCACCGAAAATTATAGGCGTTGTCCTTGACCATAACTGAAACCTCATGGAACATTTCAAAGCGACCAGCGCTATAGTTCCGCTCTCTAGAGTGATAATGGGTTACTAAATAATATACGAATACGGAGATACCTGTAAATATGTAGGTGTAACTCCCACATCCGAGCACATACAACAATATAATTGGTATTAATTTAAAGGTCAACCACTCCTTTTGGATATAATATGAACTTCTCGGGTCCATGTACATCAGGGGTAAATATATACGCTATAGAATACAAATTTTGTCATTTTTCACACAAAAGTCAGGGTCCATTTGACCTGCTAAATATTGACCAATCTTTATGAAAAGAGACATGCTTATTCTTTGGCCTGATACCCTTCTCCATGGAAAATTTCACGATGTTCGGGTCATTATTGCGGTCTCTGGAGCGACCGGAAAAACCGACAAAAATTTATTATTTGGTCCATTTCATCCCCTAAATATTAACCGATCTTTTCCAAAAACAATAGGGGTCTACATTGGCCAGAACCCATTCTACATGCAAAATTTTGTGAAGATTGGTCCATAACTGTGGCCTGTATCGTGCTTACAAATTATAATGGACAGACGGACGGACGGACACACATGTCTAGATCGACTCAGCTAGTCGAGATATGACGATCGGTATACTTAAAGGTGGGTCTAGGAGCAATATTTCGCGGCGTTACAAACTTTTGGGGCTGCACAAGGCTATAATACCCTGACAACATAGTTTTGTAGGGTATAAAAACCAAAGCCTTGTATGGGTCTTGAAATAATATTAAAAAAACCAAAGCATTGTGTGGGTCTTGAAATAATATTAAACAAACCAAAGCATTGTGTGGGTCTTGAAATAATATTAAACAAACCAAAGCCTTGTATGGGTATTGAAATAATATTAAAAACCAAAGCCTTGTATGGGTCTTGAAATAATATTAAAAAACCAAAGCCTTGTGTGGGTCCTCTTGAAAAATATTCTTTAAAAAATCCACGCCTTGTGTGGGTCCTCTTGAAAAATATTCTTTAAAAAATCCACGCCTTGTATGGGTCCTCTTGAAAAATATTCTTTAAAAAATCCACGCCTTGTATGGGTCCTCTTGAAAAATATTCTTTAAAAAATCCACGCCTTGTATGGGTCCTCTTGAAAAATATTCTTTAAAAAATATACACCATATATGGAAAAATATTGAAAAATATTCTTTAAAAAATCCACGCCTTGTATTCTTTAACAAATTCACGCCTTGTATTCTTTAAAAAATTCACGCCTTGTATTCTTTAAAAAATTCACGCCTTGTAATCTTTAATAAATCCACGCCTTGTATGGGTCCTCTTGAAAAATATTCTTTAAAAAATCCACGCCTTGTATGGGTCCTCTAGAAAAATATTCTTTAAAAAATCCACGCCTTGTATTGGTCCTCTTGAAAAATATTCTTTAAAAAATCTACGCCTTGTATGGGTCCTCTTTCAAAATATTCTTTAAAAAATCCACGTCTTGCATGGGTCCTCTTGAAAAATATTCTTTAAAAAATCAACGCCTTGTATGGGTCCTCTTGGAAAATATTCTTTAAAAAATCCATGCCTTGTATGGGTCCTCTTGAAAAATATTCTTTAAAAAAGCCACGCCTTGTATGGGTCCTCTTGAAAAATATTCTTTAAAAAATCCAAGCCTTGCATTGGTCCTCAAAAAGTATTTTTAAAAATCCACGCCTCGTATTGGTCCTCAAATTATATTTGATTGTGAATAGTTTTTTTTTTTAATTCTGCATCTCTTTTACCGGCATAAATTTAAGCTCATTAACCCAAATGAAATCCCGGGTCAGATCACTGTCTTTCGATTGTGTTTTGTGCAGTTGATAACTTAATTTGAAATAAAAATAAAAATTCAAATTCAATCCTCCTTCTTTTTTTGTGGCAAAACAAAAAAACATCCAAACCACCAACCAGCCATCTTCTCCGTTGGTCGGACCATAACGAATTCCGTACAAAAGATGTGTGTCTTGTTAACCAATAAAAATCTGATTCGTAGCTTATTTAAAATAGTTTAGTGTTTTCTTTTAAGCCTCCGTGATGTTGTTGTTGTTTTTGTTACTGCGAAATGTTGTTGGGAACAATTCCGCGCAAAAGAATGCAAATTCTTGAACGAAACCAACCTCTTTTTGTTCAATGTTCGTTCGTTTGTTCCTTCAGCGATTGTGTGGCGTTCCAAAGTCTCCGTATAATGGCTCCACAACTACTCCTTCGAATTTGTGGCAAAAGAAACCGAAAAGGAACAACGGCAGCCAGCAGCAGCAACAACAACAACATAGCAAGCTAAAGTTCTTCCAACTGGGTTTATAAAAGGATGTGCATTGTTGTCGATCGATGATGATGGGAATATGTATGTTTGTTGTTGTCGTTGTTGTTGCTGATGTTGGTTTGTTGTAGCTTGTTAGTGGCCGTCATCATGTTGTTAGTAAGTAAATCGGTTGTTCGTTTGTTCTTCTTTTTTTTGTGAAGAGACTTTTGGTCGTTTTTTACTTTTTTTGTTCCCCATGAATGTAGAGGAATCTTATGACCATGAGTCGTCGTCTTCTTCGGCGATTTCACGCGGGTGGTCGATCATTATGTATCCAAAGAGAAACAGACAGACACCATCGGCAGCAGCATCATCATCCTCAGCAACCAATACAAACACATTCGGCATCTTACAATGAACTACTACTCCTTTAATATCATCATCGTCGTCATTACCTTATTCTTCCCACCCCCTCCTCTCCAGGGGAATAAATGTATGTCTTCATGATCTCCGTGTTATATGTATTAGTTCTCAGGTATATGACCATTGGATAACTTAAAGCGTTTTTTTGTTTCTTCTGCGCCATAGCTTTAGTCATGAAGTTTGTGGCCAGTCAGACAGTTTGGGTTTTCTTAAATCACAGCTCACTTTGAACTTGGCATTGGTTCACAGTGTTTCCGTTTCCCGCGAGACTTTCAGTGTTCGGCGTTTTTTTGTGTCTCCTGTGTGTCAGTTAGTCAATCAGTCTTTTTAGTGCAAATGCCCGTAGTTCGTTTCTCAATCAATTTCAATTGATTGAAAGAGTCGTCATGTAAGTAAATTGAATAACGTGTAAAACTGTGCATATACTTAAGACTATACTACATACATACGTATATATAGATCGATAAGTGTCATTTATGTGTAATGGAAGTAATGAAGAATTGAATTGTGCAGTACTTTTTTGAAATGAATGACCCGCTCATCCAAAGCGAAGTCCGACGGCTTGTTTCATTGGTAATCTCTACTTAACTAGACATACATGTGCAATGGATCTAGGTGCGGATTTCTTAAAAATATTTTTACAGGCATCAACAAGGCGTAGACTTTAAAAAAAGAATATTTTGTCAAGACACCGTCAGGGCGTAGATTTGTAATAAAAATACTTTTTTAAGGCTCCATAAAGGCATAGATTTTTTAAAAGATTTTTTTTTCGTTGTCCATTACAGGCGTGGATTTAAAAAAATATTTTTTAGTACAAATATCGGCTTGAATTTTCCTAAAAATTTGTTTTCATGGTCCACTACAGGCGAGGATTAAAAATAAAACAATTAAGTACCAATTTGAAGTGGATTTTTTCATCCTACACAACTGTGTTGTCAGGATATTATAGATTTGTGCAGCCCCAAGAGTTTGTAACGCCGCGAAATATTAAGTATACCGATCGTAATATCTCGACTAGCTGAGTCGATCTAGACATGTGTGTCCGTCCGTCTATCCATTATAATTTCAATCTTCACGAATTTTTGTTTGTGGGGTGGGTTCTGGTCAATGAAGACCCCTATTTTTATTTTGGTAATTTTCCGTAAATATTTAGGGTATGAAATGGACCAAAATCTTTATTTTTTGTCAGGTTTTCTGGTGGCCACAATTATATACCGAACATCGCCAATTTGTACATGGAGAAGTGAATCTGGTTAAAGAATAAGCATGCCTGTTTTGATGAATATAGATCAAAATTTAGCGGGTCAATTGGAACCAGACTTTTGTGTAGAAAATGGCAAAATTTGTATTCTGGGGCATATATATTTTCTCCTGAAAGACATAGGCATCGAAGTTGTATGTACTCGGACGAGGGTGTTGTATGTAAATATTTAAAGGCATAAAGTTCCGGTTATGGTCAAGGACGAAGTCTATAATTTTCGGTGATGTCAAAATGATATTTAGGGGTGCAATGTACCGAAAACTTTTTTCAGATTTTCTAGTCGCCATACTGACCAATATTATACTCAGAACATCACATATTACACATGGTGAAGGAGATCTGACAAAATACTTAGAATGGATGATGATCGGTCAATATCAAATAAACCAAAACCTAAAGAGACAAATTGTTTACTTTAAGTCGAGAAAACAAGAAATGGAAAATATGCTAGGGTTAACAAGTGGAGCTGTTCACCATCAATCGGTCAAGATGGTGCAAATATCGCGAAATATTGCCCAGGCTCAAAATATAGGCCCGCTGAAAGTTTTTTTCGTCGTAGTTAGTGGTATCACATGGTCCGTTCCGGCCTACTATACTGCTCAGCTCTCTGATTTAAAAATATTTTTTTTAATTACCAATATAGGCGTGGATTTATTTTTAATGTGTTTTGAGTATCGAATTTAATTTTTGTTTTGAAATACCAATACTAGCGTGGATTTGTTAAAAATATTTTTTTATTATTTTTTTTATTTTCGTGGTCCTCTACAGCCGTGGATTTTAAAAACATATTTGTTCAAGAAACTTGTGCTAAAAAATAATTTTATAATATATCATGCGAACGGTGTATCGAACCAAACTTTGTATAACCAATTATCTTTACCAAGCCTAGATATAGGTTCGAAGATGGGACTACTCGGTCTGGTACCACCATCTCAAATAATTCTTAATATTTATTAATTTAATATTAGGCGACTGGAACGTCCGATTTGAACCAAACTTTAGACCCACAAAGGGTTATTATTTTATAAACATGTAAATTTTGTGAAGCGAGTTGAATAATTGATTTAATAAAAATTAAATCCGAAACCTTTTTGATAAAACATATACCTTAAATAAAGCGAATAATAAAATTGTGTGTAATTTGGAAGACATCCGCAATTCATAGGCTAAGGGTATATATCTCTTGGTTGACACTTTTTAATTGCTCATAGGGAGATTTTCCACCCAATAACAATAAAAAATATAAAATTACAGCCAATTTGGTTGAGAAGCATGTCTAAAATTCTTAACCTACGGAATATTTGGATTATATACTGTTACAAAAACAAAACTCCAGAAAGAGGACCCAAAATATTAATTTTTCCCAATATTCCTATTTTTGTATAATATCAAATTACAACAAATTTGGCTGAAAAACGTACCCATACTCCCCAAAAAATATCGATGTTTGGGAGGTACCATTCTATAGAGGCTACTATAAAAAGTTAACCAATATTCGGTTGAAAAACATCCCCAAGTGTATATGGACTATACCAAAAGTTAAACCTGGGAGTGTGTATGTTGTTTTTCATTGTATCTCCAATTTTATTTTTTTATTCTCAATGTTTAGCAATATTCTTACCAAAAATTGTAAATATCCGTCTAATTTTGGGAAACTGGCCTCCATATAAAGGTTCAGCCGTATAAATGAATTTTTATGAGGCAACAGAAGCATTACGAGGTCATTGTAATTTGACAACCCTGGAGCTTAGTGGGTATACAACTTCTTTTCATAACATTTTCAGTAGAAGCCCATATTTCAACGTAGACCCCAAAAAAAGGTCAAGCATCATTTTCGTATGTTCAAGGTTTTGGATCTCGGATTACTTATGACATAACCCCGGTTTTTTATAGCATAACTCCGGTATTTTGAATGCAAACCCCCTGATGAAATTCTGATACAAAATATTAATTATTTTAGATCAATAAATGTCCCTGATTCGATTATTCATCATAAATAATACATTGTTCTTCGTTTTACACTCAAACCTCCTATTTAGTTGTAAAATTTGATTATCATCAATTTAAGAGATAATCTTCACTAACATCCATACGATACTCAATCGTAGTTAGTATCTCACAATTGTCTCCATTTTTGAGATAAGTATCTCAACAGAAAAAAAATTATACTCTGTGAGTGATCGTTGTTTTCTTTTCACTCAAGATCAAATGTGCAGAAAGCGAATAACAAACACATACTCTTTGAACAAAAAGTACTTGAAGTACTCTCAACAATAATAACATGAATTATGAAATTCAAGAGAGGCAAAACGAAATTCTCTAAATGAATGATGATCTTTTGCAATTTAATATGAAAGAGAAATATGTAATTTGTGAAGAGAAAAACTTGACATATTTAATTAAAAAAATGATTAACAATAATAATTTAAAGAATATTTTTTTAACAGCATGGATTTATAAAATAATATTTTTTAGAATACTAATACAACAATGAGCAAGGACAATCATTTTCAGAGACGTAGATTATCTAGATCCGGAAACATTATCAGACCCGGAAACATTTCGAAATTTCATATTACAAATTTTAGCCACTCCATTTGTAAAAAAAAACCCTTGTAAAATACCAAGGATGTACCCGGATCGTGGTCTTCTATTTTTCCTCTTCGATAATTATAGCCCCGTATTACATAGGAGGCTACATACATGGAACTGTATTGATTTTTTTTTTTTTTGAAAATATATTTCTTACTTAATACCAAACTGTAGACTCTTCAGTGGAAATTGGTATGGGGACTATGTGGAAATATGGATCTACCATGAACTTTTTTGCAAAGATATTTCACTCCCTACAGGAACCTAACTAAAGACCATAAAAATATTCTTTTTAAACCCCACAAAAATATTCTGTAAACCAGTGAGCGATACCCTACACAACTACCACGAAACTCTAATATTCAGCGGATGTTTATTCCGAGCCTGGGCAATATTTCGTGATATTTGCACCTTTTTGCCCGATTAAATAGAGGTCAACAGCACCTCTCCCTTACACTGACATATTTTCTGAAAATTACTAATATTCAGTACAGTCCTTCCAATTACTTGCCTAGATCCCATTCGGCTTGTAATTGTGACCTAAAGATTGACTCAAAAAAAAACAATTTAATTTTCAGTCCACTTCATCCCAAAAATTATTAATCATCGCCGAAAATGATAGGCGTTGTCCTTGCCCATAACTAAACCTCATGGAAAATTTCAAAGCGATCAGCGCTCGAAAAGTCAGGGTATATTTGACCCACTAAATATTGTCCGATCTTTATCATTATTATTTGGCCCGATCCCCTTCTCCATGTTGTCTTTAAAAAATCCGCGCCGTGTGCTAGGGCTTCAAAAAATTGTCTTTAAAAAATCCGCGCCTTGTGCTAGGCCTTCAAAAATGTTTCTTTAAAAAATCCGCGCCTTGTGCTAGGCCTTCAAGAAATTGTCTTTAAAAAATCCGCGCCTTGTGCTAGGCCTTCAAAAAATTGTCTTTAAAAAATCCTCGCCTTATGCTAGGCCTTCAAAAACTTGTCTTTAAAAAATCGACGCCTTGTGCTAGGCCCTCAAAAATTGTCTTTAAAAAATCCTAGGCCTTCAAGAATTTTCGCCTTACGCCTTGTATAGCTCCCTGAAATATTCTTTAAAAAATCCTAGGCCTTCAAGAATTTTCGCCTTACGCCTTGTATAGCTCCCTGAAATATTCTTTAAAAAATCTACGCCTTGTATAGATCCCTGAAATATTCTTTAAAAAATCCACATTACGCCCTGCAAAAATGTTATTTAAAAATCTGCGATTTGCCTAGGCCCTAAAAAACATTCTTTAAAAAATCCAGGCCCTGTGTTAGGTCATCAAAGAACCATCTCTTGGTGGGATAATTTGGCTTACATATTCGTAAGACCCAAAAAATCAGCTATAGCTTTATATGCGGGATATGCCTTCCAATAAATGAACCTCGAAAATTGTTGGCATCCAAGAACCCGATTGTAGGAAGTCTTTTATGGGTCTTCTGCATATATTTGTATACCTCTCTTGGGTCTTCTAAATACTGAATACCTGCACTTGTTCCCTGGTATTTTTTCCTTGTAATGAAGCCCTTTTTTGGGTCTTCTAAAGATACAACTTTAGAAATTGATTGAATTCGTTACACCCTATTATTCCTACACATGTGTTAATTTCCTATGAGATTCCACATTCCTACTAAACAAATAGAACTACAACAACCATAGCTAGCTCTGCATCCACAATGCAGTTAGCGGCGCTAAGGTTCCCCATAGGCACATAGTCGTCTTAGGCGCCGCTATTAAACAAATATTACCTTTGTACTAAAGGGTGCTTGAGAATGAGGGAGAAAAGTGGGATCGATCTTCTTTTGAGTGGAAATTTTTTTGTTTAAAGAGCTTAAGAGATTTTTTTCGTGTTGTTATACCAAAGCACTCTGAGTAGTACTAATGGGAAAAATTATTTTAGAGAGTATTGAGCAAGTCATGAGAATGTATACACTCTACATGATTAGGCATGCATTGTTTTATTTAATTAAACAACGTCGTTTGTTGTTTTTTCTGTGGACTCTAGCGGCTCTGTGGTCATACGGTCTGGTCTCTTGTAAAACTTGTATGTACGTAGTGAGATTATCCGGAGCGGTAGAGTAGTATGCATGATCTTGCCTGATTTTTCTGAGACATATCGACAACAGACAAGAGTTTTTTTCTTCTTGAAGCCAAAATGTTGATGATGAATGCATATGTATGCGGGTTGGCCGTAGGTCCATAACAACAATAGGTGAGATGTTCTGGATACATATATATGGCGAAGGGAATTGTTTGGTAGTATTTTGGCCAGCGATCGATCGGTCGGTTGGATCGAACGATTAAATTGCGATCGTTTATGCCATACTGTTGTGTGCATATGCAGGGTAATCGGTGTGGCTGTGTTTAGTCAAAGTTTTGCTGGAATTTTTGATCTGAGAGAGTGTGTGTGCGAGTGTGTCCGTTGTTGGCTTTTCGTTTCAGGTAGACAGTAAGGCGTTTTCGCTTAGTCGTTCGACGGCAATGAACGAGTTTAAAACTATTAAGTTTTGTTGTTGTTGATTTTCTTCCATACATACATACACTGGAAGTTTTGTGTAGAGTAACTTATTACGTTCGATCTGTTTGATTTTTTTTTTGATCGGAGAGTAAATTTTGTTTTGATTTAAAAAACAAATCGAAAAAATAAACTCAACAATGAATAAATAAATAAATTACACAAAGTTTATAAACATAATGACCGTCGGTGTGTCGGCTGTATGGCGTTCGTTGCAAAAAGGTGTTGATGAAAAACAGACAACAACAAATCGATGAAGAAAAGTAATTCAAAATTCAATATAAAATAATAATTAATTTGATGTTAATAGTCAAATATGCCTCAAATTTTTGTTATTTACAGACAATTAAAAAATTATAATTAATTTTGTTTTCAGAACATATTGAGATGTTTATATAGAGAAATGAAAAATAATTTAAAAATAAACAAATAAATTTGAATTAAAAAAGTATATGAAATAAAAAATCAGTGTGGAAAATGTGATTAAAATAAAAATATTTTTTCTAGGACTGTGTTAATTGTGGTTTATTTAAACATATTTTTCTTAGGCTAACAGGCACGAATTTTTAAACATGTTTTTACAGAGTTAGATTTTTTTAAAAAATATTTTTCTAAGGCAAAAAATCCAGGGCTATACAAGGAATACATGTTTGAAAATTATTTTTCCAATATTAACGTGAGGTACCAAGAATCAATACAAGGCGCTGATTTTTTAAAAATTTTTTCAAGCATCAATACAAGGCGTGGATTTAAAAAAAAGAAATCAAAGGCCAACCCAAGGCGAGGATTTAAAAAATATCCAAGGCCAACTCAATGTGTGGATTTAAAAAAAATGTTTCAAAGGCCAACTCAAGGAGTGGATTAAAAACCAGTAAGGAAAGTAGTAAAGTCGGACTGGGCCGACAATATGATACCCCTCACCACTATTGGATATATTCTACATATGTATCATAACATGTAATTGAACGAACTTAAATATGTGGTCTTTATAAGTGCACCGACTAACATATTTTGCGTATAAATGGACTAAACAATTTAATCATTTAATTCCAATCAGAAAACATTTATTTCCAATCGAAATTTATATGGAAGCTATGTCAGAATCACTTTCAACAAACGTCACGTCATTCTAGTCTCAATGTGATACGCTGTGAAAAATTTCCATAAAATCGGAAGAAAATATATATGGGAGCTATATCTAAATCTGAACCGATCTTCACGAAACCTAGCACACATCATTCTAGACTCGATTTAGTAAGCTATGCCAAATTTTGTGAAATCGAAAGATATATTGCGACTTGGGTGCACAACCTACATTAAATCAATTAAAAATATATATTGGGCCTATATCTAAATCTGAACCGATTTTCATGAAACTTTACACACATCATTCTAGACTCAATTAAGTGCACTGTGCCAAATTTCGTGCAAATCCAAAGATATATAGGGACTTTGGAGGCCCATTTCCATAAATCGGGCAAAAATATATAAGGGTGCTATATCTAAATCTGACCCGATTTTCTCGAAACTTGACACGTCATTCTGGACTTAATTTAGAACACTATGCAAAAATTCGTGTAAATCGAAAGATATAGAGGGACTTTGGTGCCCTATTTACCTTTAATCGGGCGAAAATATATATGGGAGCTATAACTAAATCTGAACCGATTTTCATGAAACTTAGCATTCATCATTCTGGACCTAATTCAGCACACTATGCAAAATTTTGCGGAAATCTGAAGATATATAGGGACTTTGGTGCCCCATTTACCTTAAATCGGACGAAAATATATATGGGAGCTATATCTAAATCTGAACCGATGTTCTTCAATTTCGTCCTTGGCTAAATAAGTAACTTGTGCCAAATTTCATCCAAATCGGATCATAAATGCGACCTGTACTTTGTTCACAATTTAACATCTACAGACGGACGGACGGACTGATGGACATCCATAAATCGACTCAGAAAGTGATTATATGCATATTCTCAAAAGGATCCATGTGTCTATCTCGTATGCACAAAGACATAATGCACAAAGACATAATACCCTGTACCACAGTGTGTTGAAGGGTATGAAAATTCAAAGGCCAACTCAAAGAGTGGATTTTTACACCCTACACAACTATGTTGTCAGGGTATTATAGCTTTGTGCAGCCCCAAGAGTTTGTAACGTCGCGAAATATTGGTCCTAGACCAACTTTTAAGCATACCGGTCATATCTCGACTAGCTGAGTCCATCTAGACATGTGTGTCCGTCCGTGCGTCTGTCGATTATAATTTGTAAACACGATACAGGCCACAGTTATGGACCAATCTTCACGAAATTTGGCATGTAGGATGGGTTCTGCCCAATGAAGACCTCTATTGTTTTTTTGGTAAAGATCGGTTAATATTTAGCGGATGAAATAGGCCATATACTTCATTTTTGTCCGTTTTTCTGGTCGCTCCAGAGGCCACAATTATATGGTCCAAACATCGAATTTTTTAACCATTTTTACACGGAGAAGGGGATCGGGCTATCTTTGTGTGAAAAATTATACCCCAGTAATTTTTCACATTCACCCCTCAAGGACATAGACCCAAGAAGGTGATAGTATATCCAAGAGTAGTTGTTGATCTTTAAATTGATACCAATTATATTGTCGTATGTACTCGGATGTGGGAGTTACACTTAAATATTTAGAGGTTCGTACGTATTCATATATTATTAAATAACCCATTGCCCAAACTAGACGGCGAATATATAACGCTGATCGCTTTACAATTTTCCATGAGGATCCAGGTATGGTCAAGGACAACGTCTATCATTTTCGGTGATGATCAGATAATAATATTGGGATGAATTCGACCGAATACTTAAAATTTTGTGTTCTTTGGAGATCGACTCCATGCCACAATTGAATGCCGAACATCACAACACAACCCACGGTGAAAGGAATCTGTACTGAATATTAGTAATATTTATTGACCTCTAGTCGGTCAAGACGGTGCAAATATCGCGAAATATTCCCATGCTCAGAATGTAGTACCATAGAGAGTTAGATTTTCGTGTAAATTGTGTAGGGTATGATATGGTCGGCCGCGTCCGACTATACAGCTCTGCTCACTAGATTTTTTAAAAATAATTTTTCAAATATTTGTTTTTTTAATTAGTTTTCAAAGGCTATCTCAATAAGAATATATGGAAATTCAAGTAATATTAATATATGTTCCTATATACGGTAAATACATCACACAAGAATCGAGTACCCCAAAACTACATGTATTTGTTTCATATGCAAATTGTATTTTAGTTTTTTATTACTCCCCCTCCAAGACATTGAACATTGATAATTACCCAATTGTTGTTTTCCATTATTATTAAAACATTGATCTTGATTTTTGTTGTTGTTAATATAATTTTTGTTTTAGTTCATTGCCTTTTGGAACATTTTCTCAGACACACAGGTGTCTGTCTACCCCGACAAAATTTTGTTATTTTCTCGGTCCGAATTCGAACTTATTTGTAATTTTTTTAGTGTTGCTTGTAGTTGTAGTTGTTGTTCATGTTTTTATTGATTTTTCAAATTACAATGTGCACGAAAATAACAGCAACAACATCATCATCGATCACTACTATGGTTTGTTGTCTTAAACCGCTCATTTGTAAAATGATGTTTCGATTTTTTTCTCGTCGTTTGCTGTTTGGTAAGAAGAAAAATGTTTTTCTTCTTTTTATATTTGGTTTGTTTCTCTAAAACAAAAATTTTTTACGAGCTGCAACAGCACATAACAAATTTATTTATTATTCCAATTAGTAAATGAATGCGAGCTGAACTATATTCGATTGATTTTCTGTTCAAATTGGGTTGATTTCATACATAGATAGAGATAGGAGATTGATGATTGGGAGACACACTGTGGATGATTTGTATATGTTCAGGTATGAATAAAAGTCATAAAAAAATAAGAAATATTTTTAAACCTGTGAGCGGAGCAGTATAGTCGGACGGGGCCGACCATATGATACCCTACACAACATCCACGAAAATCTATGTGGTTCTATGTTAATAGCTTAGGCAATATTTAGCGATATTTGCACTCTCTTGGCCGACTAGAGGTCAACAAATATTACTAATATTCAGTACAGCCCTTCTGATTACTTGTTCCGATTCCCTTCACAGTGAGTTGTGTTGTTATGTTCGGCTTTCAACTTTGGCCTGTGGAACGACTCGAAATAACACAAAAATTAAGTTTTCGGTCCACTCCATCCCAATATTATTTTCTGATCATCATCAAAAATTATAGGCGTTGTCCTTTACCATAACAGGAATATCAGGGCACGTTTCAAAGCGATCGGCGCTATATTTTCGCACTCTAGTGTGGTAATGGGTTACTAAATAATATCTGAACACGTAAGCACTTGTAAATATTTAAGTGTAACTCCTATATCAGAGTACACACAGCCATATAATTGTTATCAATTTGAAGGTCAACAACTCCTCTTGGATATAATATCAACTTCTCGGGTATATGTCCTTCAGGAGTAAGTATATACGCCCACAATAAAAATCTTGTAATTTTTCACACAAAAGTCAGGGTCCATTTGGCCCGCTAAATATTGACCGATCGTTAATAAAACAGGCATGCTTATTCTTTGGCCCAATCCCCTTCTCCATGGGCCATAATTGCGACCTGTGGAGCGACCAGTAAAACCCACAAATAGTAAAGTATTTGGTCCATTTCATCCCTTAAATATTAACCGATCTTTACCAATAACAATAGTGGTCTTCATTGGCCAGAACCCATTCTACATGCAGAATTTCGTGAAGATTGGTCCATAACTGTGGAATGTGTTGTGTTTACAAATTATAATGGACAGACGGACGGACAGACACACATGTCTAGATCGACTCAGCTAGTCGAGATCTGACGATCGGCATACTTAAAGAACCAATTTTTTCGCGACGTTACAAATTTTTGGGGCTGCACAAAGCTATAATACCCTTACAACATAGTTGTGTAAGGTATAAAAATCCACGCCTTGTATTGGTGGCTTGAAAAAATATTTTTTTAAAAAATCCACGCCTTGTATTGGTGGCTTGAAAAAATATTTTTTTAAAAAATCCACGCCTTGTATTGGTGGCTTGAAAAAATTTTTTTTTTACAAAATCCACGCCTTGTATTGGTGGCTTGAAAAAATATTTTTTTAAAAAATCCACGCCTTGTATTGGTGGCTTGAAAAAAAAAAATATTTTTAAAAAAATCCATGCAATGTATTGGTGTCTTGAAAAAAATATTTTTAAAAAAATCCAGGCCTTGAGTTGGTGGCTTGAAGAAAATATTTAAAAAAAAAATCCACGCCTTGTATTGGTGGCTTGAAAAAATATTTTTTTAAAAAATCCACGCCTTGTATTGGTGGCTTGAAAAAATATTTTTTTTTAAATCCACGCCTTGTATTGGTGGCTTGAAAAAATATTTTTTTAAAAAATCCACGCCTTGTATTGGTGGCTTAAAAAATATTCTTTAAAAAATCCACGCCCTGTATTAAAAAAAATATTCTTTAAAAAATTTATTTGGCTTGAAAAAATATTCTTTTAAAAATCCACGCCTTGTATATTCTTTAAAAAATCCACGCCCTGTATTATTGGCTTGAAAAAATATTCTTTAAAAAATCCACGCCTTGTATTTTTGGCTTGACAAAATTTTTTTTTTAAAAGTCCACGCCTTGTATTGGCAAAATATTTTTTTAAAAAGTCAACGCCTTGTATGGGTGGTTTGACAAAATATTTTTTTTTTTAAGTCCACCCCTTGTATTGGTGGCTTGACAAAATATTTTTTTTAAAAATCCACGCCTTAAAAAAATATTTTTTTAAAAAATCCATGCCTTGTATTGGTGGCTTAAAAAAATATTTTTTTAAAAAATCCACGCCATGTATTGGTGGCTTGAAAAATATTAAAAAATAGGACTTGTATTGTACCCTGAAAAAATTAGTTTAAATTAGTTTAGTATAGTTATCTAAATTTTTGGTAAGAGAATCCACTTCTGTAGCCTTTGGAAAAATATTTTAAAAAATCAGTGCCAGTTATAATCCTTTCAAAAAATTTTAAACATGTAGAAAAAAAATCCAAAATTTATCATGGGAAAATTTGATAATATCTACTTTATCCATTGTATTATTTTTTGTAATGTCTTACAATCTCCCAATGTCTGCATGTCTCCATTATTTCAAAATAATACGTCTGTAGTCTAGTGTAGCTCATATTTATTTTATTTATACAATATATTTATTTCCCGCCCTTGACGCCACCAAATATTATAATACCCTCTGAGACATTACCAGGTGTATTTGTTTTATGAACCAGGAAAATAATTTACCTTATCACCAACATGAAATCTTTTGACATAAGAAATGACACAATTTAAACAAACCCTTCCATAAGCAAGTCAATAACAACCCCCACCTTAATCTTAATCTTAATTTTATTTTCTTTTTTTTCGAAATGACAATCAATTTTATCACGTTTAGATCATCATCGCAATCAATACATCATATTAAGTAGTTAAGCAAATATTTATGTCTTCATGTTTTCTAATTGTTTGTATGTGTGTTTGTGTTTTTTTTTCTATTTCTTTGCAGTGATTTGTTTGACAGCCCCATGAAATAAAAAAAAATAGAAAACACCAAAACGGAAGTAATCGGTCTTCGTTTCTCGATCTCTCTCGGCAAACATTTGGCATATCCAAATAAATAGATTTTTCGAATTTATTTTTTTCACAGTTGATTAAGAAAATAGCCAACCTTCACCTTATTTTTTTTCTTTTGGATATCTCCCTCCCGCCCCTCAAAAATTAGCAACAATAACAAAAAAATAAAAATTGGATATTTTCAATACAAATTAATTTTCAAGAGTTGTGATCCAAAGATGACTTGATTATTTGCCCAAAACAAAAAAATGATTATTTGATATCTCACCTCCTTCCTTCCCCCTTCGAATTTGGCCAAATCATAACTCAAACGAAATTTTAGAAGTACCGAAAGATACATTTTCATAACTGTATCTGTCGCAACATAAAACAAAAGAACCACCGCAGCAGCAACAACAACAACTCAAACGCATTCCTAACAACATTGTTGCTTTGTACCTGTGCATGAGGGTGTGTCTGTGTGTGTGTGCCTGTATGTGTGGGTGCAAGAGGTTATTAATGTCGTGACTTGCTGACGGTTGATCCATTTGAATATCAACTCTCCTCCGTTCAGTGTTATATCCATCTCCCGAAGTCATACATATCTGCTACATGTATGCCAGCACCAGCATTAACGAACATCATCGGGATACACTATCCGGTAACCGAAAACTTTTGTTTCAAACAACCTGAGGTAAGTTGGTTTATTTTTTTTATTTTTTTCTGTATTTTAAGTTATATGTAAGAGTAGTCTTCTTTAAACTACCGCTATATACGAGGGTGATATAATTATTTTTGGGAAGTTGATATTCTCACACCAAATTGTCTGACATGCATGTGATCGGAAGGAGCATGGATGATACAGATTTTTCGTCGTATCAAATTTTATATACAAATATTGGCCTTAAAGCTATGTAAAAAATTGATTTATATGAATAAACACCCCGAAATAACTGATTAAAGTCACTTTGGCGGAAAATTTCGGTTAAACCTTAAATGTACTGAATAAAGAGCGTAATGTGGAGATTATTACTTACATTGTTAAATTTATTTAAATCTCCACGAATCCGTAATTATGAAATACATCCAAATCGGTGTAAAAATGCATCTGAATCCTTAAAAATAACAAAAAATGGGGCGGTCCGGCTACCAATGTTGGTAGGTAAATTTTCTACCCAAATAGAATCTAAAATATCAAACAAAAACCAATTCGGTTGGGAAAGGTGACCAACATATTGAATTCTGAGAGATACCCTTATACGGGAGGTTGCACTAAAAAGTAACCCGAAATTTTAATTTTTTTGGTAGACAGATTTTTTATCCAGTGATATATTAAACTACTAAATTACACCCAATTGAATTGAATGACATGCCCAAAAAACCGATTAGATGGGGTTGCAGTCGTATGGGGCCTAAAAGGTGGATAGATATTAATAAAGTTTGCTTGGAAGATTCGAAGAATATTAGAAATGTTGGGTTTTTTTGTGGGTCCCTGGCACAATCATTGTACCTCCTTGAAAAAAATCCTTTGGAATATCCACACCTTTTATATTTATTTAAAACCCCAGACCTTCGAAAAAAATATTTGGATTCCTTTAGAAAATCCCGAAAATCCATGAAAAAATATTCTTTAGAAAATTTACCCTTGTGTAGTTCCCTAGAAAATATTCTTCAGAAAATCTACGCCTTCTCGAAAAATGGTCCCTGGAAAAATGTTCTTAGACATTTCACCCTTTTGTGGGTCGTTGAAAAACTATTCCTTAAAAAGCCTAGACCTTTTGTAGGTAACTGAAAAAATCTTCTTTAGAAAATTTATTCCTTCTGTAGATCTCAGAAAAAATATTCTTTAGATAATCCTAAAAAAAAATTTCAGAAAATTTTACAAGAAACCAAAATCCCAATTTAAATCAATTCTATAGAAAAACATACCCAAAAGCTTCAAAAGACAGACTTAGGTTAATCATCATTGACTTTTATTCTGATCGCGAATATTTGGGGCCTCAATCGAATATTTCAAGTCGTCGCAAACGGAATGACATATTTTATATACACTCCACGTTGTGGCAGAGGATATAATAATAATCTCATAGGCCACTCTTACAAAAAATATTATTTCAAAAAACGTAACATCGGTATGCCATAAAAAAATTAAGGTCAACTTCGGTCTGTCCCTTAAATTTTTTTAACAAAACCCCACACTACGTGTCCTTGAAAAAAAAATAGAGATATTCCGTAAACATATTTTTAGATACTCTCACGCTCTTGTACGTTCTTGAAAAAATGTTATTTAGAATAGCCTCGCCTTTTATAGGTCCATTAGGACATATTTTTTGGAAAATCCTAGCCTTGTGAAGGCCTCCCATCAAATATAAATTGGAATATTTGGATTTCTTTAAAAATCGAGGACTTTGGTAGGTCCCTGAAAAGATATTGCTTAGGAAATAAATAGTCTTCAGAAAATCTTCTTTAAAAACCTACGTCTGTTGTAGGGCCCTGAAAAATTAATCTTTAAAAACTCCACTCTTTACGTACGTCGGTTTTTTTCGTTAGAATATTCATGCCTTTTTGTGGGTCACTGAAAAACTATATTTTACAAAATCCACGCTCCTTTTTAGGCCCTGAAGAGTATTTTTAAATGACCCTCGCCTTTTTTAGGCCCTGGAAATTAAAAAAAACACCACGCCTTGTATTGGTCCTCTTAAAGAATATTCTTAAAAAAATCCCCCGTTTTAGGCCCTGAAAAACTATTATCTAACAAAATTCTGGTTATATTCTTTAAAAAATCCAAGCCATTCTTTAAAAATTCCACACCCTGTATTGATCCTCTTAATATTTTTTTGTTTTAATCCAGGCCTTGTATTGGCCCTCTTCAAAAAAATTTTAAAAAATCCACGCCTTTTATAGGTCCATTAGGACATATTTTTTAGAAAATCCTAGCCTCGTGAAGGCCTCAGAAAAAATATAAATTGGAATATTTGGATTTCCTTAAAAATCGAGGACTTTGGTAGGTCCCTAGTTCCCAGGTTCTTTAGAAACCTACGCCCTTTGCAGGCCCTGAAAAAATTATCTTTAAAAACTCCACAATTTACGTAGGTCGGTATTTTTTTCGTTAGAAAATCCATGCCTTTTGTGGGTCCCTAAAAAACTATGTTTTACAAAATCCACGCTCATTTTTTTGCCCTGAAGAGTATTTTTCGCCTTTTTAGGCCCTGGAAATATTAAAAAAACAACCAGGCCTTGTATTGGTCCTCTTAAAGAATATTCTTTAAAAAAATCACCCTTTTTAGGTCCTGAATAAATATTCTCTTACAAAATTCTGGCCTTTTGTAGGTCCCTGAAACAATATTTTATAAAAAACCGTTTTTAATGCTAGAAAAATATTCTTTAAAAATTCCACACCCTGTATTGATCCTCTTAATATTTTTTGTTTTAAATCCACTCCTTGTTTTAGTGCTCTTTAAATCCAGGCATTGTATTGGTCCTTTCAAAAAATCCACGCCTTTTATTAGACTCTTAAAATATTCGTTAACCATGGCTTGTATTTGTATTGAAAAAAATATTTTTTGAAAAAATCATCCTTCCCATAGGTTTATATGCAATCTTACTTCACACGCCTTATGTAGGTCCCAGAAAAATTAAATTTAAATACGCCCTCTCAAAAAAAAAAAAAATATATATATATATACTAATTGAAATTATTTTACTAATAAAATAATAATAATAATAAAATATAATATTCTTCAGAAAATCCTCTTAAAAATTATTTGCATTGTATTAGACCATAATTATTAAACCGCCTTCTTTGTGTTTTAAACATTTGAAAAATGGACAACGATTCAGATATTTATTTTTCATATGATTTACATTAATATTTTAAAGTTGTTTGCTGCTACCTTTGTTTGATAGAAATTTGATATTTTTTTGGATCAAATAAACAAACATACATAGATGCATATGTATGTATGTACATGTGTTGAGTATTGGACATTTTTTCTCCATACAAAAATATTTTATAATTATTAAATTATATTTTATAATAAAAATACCGTAAGATAAACCCAACCAAAGGGAACAACCGATTATTGGCATGTCCTTAACTGGAAGCGGTATTTAAATTCAGGCTGCACTTGCTTTGTTGTCTCTACAGCAACATGGGAGGTAGGCAGCGAAGCCAGTAGTTCATTATCTTTTCAAATTCAAGAAAAAAAATTCGAAAAATATGAAATTTTTCGTTTCGGTTTGTTTTAGGTCATCTTACTTGTCATTTAGTTTTGTTGCTGTTGTTGTTATTCTTGTTGCAGCTCATTTTCGTTCGTAACATTATATTTGAGAGTTACATTAAATAACGTTGTGAGTGATATTTTATCCGCATTTTTTATAATTTTTTTGCTGTTCTTTCTTGTTTTTTGGGGGGTATTTCTTGTCTCTGTGTATTTGAAGAGGAGGTTATAACGGAATGTGTTTTGTCATTGATTTTATGAATTGAATTTCATATTTTTTTGGATTGCATTCTACAGCCTTAAAACAAATGTATTAATGTGTAGCAAATTTCGTAATTCGCTGTGCCAGTTTAAGCACTTCTCACTTGTGGCTTTGATTGCAACATTTGTTCCGCATGACTCAAGTCAAGGTGTCCAATTAATGGCTGGGAACTAAATTTTTGCAATTGGTAAAATGATTTTTTTTTTAATAAATTTTTGTGAACATTTAGGGTGACAGAATAAATAAGAATTAACAAAACTATTTTTTTCAGTGGCTAAGCGTGGATTGTTTAAATAAAGGTCTTTACAAGGCGTGGATTTTTTAAAGAATATTTTTTCAGGGTACCCAAACAAGGCGTGGATTTTTTAAAGAATATTTTTTCAGCGACCTATACAAGGCGTGGATTTTTTAAAGAATATTTTTTCAGGGTACCTAAACAAGGCGTGGATTTTTTAAAGAATATTTTTTCAGTGACCTATACAAGGCGTGGATTTTTTAAAGAATATTTTTTCAGTGACCTATACAAGGCGTGGATTTTTTAAAGAATATTTTTTTCAGTGACCTATACAAGGCGTGGATTTTTTAAAGAATATTTTTTCAGTGACCTATACAAGGCGTGGATTTTTTAAAGAATATTTTTTCAGTGACCTATACAAGGCGTGGATTTTTTAAAGAATATTTTTTCAGCGACCTATACAAGGCGTGGATTTTTTAAAGAATATTTTTTCAGGGTTCCCAAACAAAGCGTGGATTTTTTAAAGAATATTTTTTCAGTGACCCATACAAGGCGTGGATTTTTTAAAGAATATTTTTTCAGCGACCTATACAAGGCCTGGATTTTTTAAAGAATATTTTTTCAGGGTACCCAAACAAGGCGTGGATTTTTTAAAGAGCGTGGATTTTTTAAAGAATATTTTTTCAGGGTACCCAAACAAGGCGTGGATTTTTTAAAGAATATTTTTTCAGGCTACCCAAACAAGGCGTGGATTTTTTAAAGAATATTTTTTCAGTGACCTATACAATGCGTGGATTTTTTAAAGAATATTTTTTTCAGCGACCTATACAAGGCCTGGATTTTTTAAAGAATATTTTTTCAGCGACCTATACAAGGCCTGGATTTTTTAAAGAATATTTTTTTCAGCGACATATACAAGGCCTGGATTTTTTAAAGAATATTTTTTTCAGCGACATATACAAGGCGTGGATTTTTTAAGGAATATTTTTTCAGGGTACCCAAACAAGGCGTGGATTTTTTAAAGAATATTTTTTCAGGGTACCCAAACAAGGCGTGGATTTTTTAAAGAATATTTTTTCAGGCTACCCAAACAAGGCGTGGATTTTTTAAAGAATATTTTTTCAGTGACCTATACAAGGCGTGGATTTTTTAAAGAATATTTTTTCAGGCTACCCAAACAAGGCGTGGATTTTTTAAAGAATATTTTTTTCAGCGACCTATACAAGGCCTGGATTTTTTAAAGAATATTTTTTTCAGCGATCTATACAAGGCCTGGATTTTTTAAAGAATATTTTTTTCAGCGACATATACAAGGCGTGGATTTTTATACCCTAAACAACTATGTTGTCAGGGTATTATAGCTTTGTGCAGCCCCAAGAGTTTATAACACCGCGAAATATTGGTCCTAGGTCCACCTTTAAGTATACCGATCGTCATATCTCGACTAGCTAAGTCGATCTAGGC
The DNA here is from genome assembly GCF_032173495.1 of Musca vetustissima. NCBI lineage: Eukaryota > Metazoa > Arthropoda > Insecta > Diptera > Muscidae > Musca > Musca vetustissima. The sequence goes on along the minus strand of NW_026874218.1, from coordinate 125,051 downwards.
ATGTGTGTCCGTCCGTCCGTCTGTCCATTATAATTTGTAAACACGATACATGCCACAGTTATGGACCAATCTTCACGAAATTTTGCATGTAGGATGGGTTCTGCCCAATGAAGACCGCTATTGTTTTTGGGAAAGATCGGTTAATATTTAGGGGATGAAATAGACCAAATACTTAATTTTTGTCGGTTTTTCTGGTCGCTCCAGAGGCCGCAATTATGGCCCAAACATCGCGAATTTTTGCATGGAGAAGGGGATAAGGCCAAAGAATAAGCATGCCTGTTTTGATAAAGATCGGTCAATATTTAGCGGGTCAAATGGACCCTGACTTTTGTGTGAAAAATGACAACATTTGTATTCTATAGTGTATATATTTACTCCTGAAGGACATAGACCCAAGAAGTTGATAGTATATCCAAGAGGAGTGGTTTATCTTTAAATTGATACCAATTATATGGTCGTATGTACTCGGATGTGGGAGTTACACGTAAATATTTTCAGGAGCATACGTATTCATATATTATTTAGCAACATATTACCACAATAGAGGAGGGAAATATAGCGCTCATCGCTTTGAAATTTTCCTTGAGGATCCAGATATTGTCAAGGACAACGCCTACAATTTTCTGTGATGATCAGATTAAAATTTTGGGATGAAGTGGACCCAAAACTAAATTTTTTGTATTTTTTCGAGTCGATCTATAGGTTTCAAAACCGAAAATTACAACACACGGTGAAGTGAATCTGGACAAGTAATTAGAAGTGCTGTACAGAATATTGGGATATGCGGAATATATGTATTTGTAAGGAAGAGTTGCTGTTGATCTCTAATCGGTCAAGGGGGTGCAAATATCGCGAGATATTTATCAGGCTCGAAATAAACATACGCAAAAGTTAGAGTTTCGTGGTAGTTGTGTAGGGTATCATATGGTCGGCCCCGTCCGACTATACTGCTCCGCTCACTGGTTTAAAGAATATTTTTTCAGGGTACCCAAACAAGGCGAGGATTTTTTAAAGAATATTGTTTTAGTGACCTATACAAGGCGTGGATTTTTTAAAGATTTTTTTTTCAGCGACCTATACAAGGCGTGGATTTTTTAAAGAATATTTTTTTCAGCGACCTATACAAAGCGTGGATTTTTTAAAGAATATTTTTGCAGCGACCTATTCAAGTCGTGGATTTTTTAAAGAATATTTTTTCAAGCCATCTATACAAGGCGTGGATTTTTTAAAGAATATTTTTTTCAGTGACCTATACAACGCGTGTGTTTTCCCAAGATCTACAATATTCGTAGATTTTTTTATTTAAATTTAAAATCCAATGAAAATCTATGCTTCTGCTTTCCACTGTTTTCCGCCTTGTCTCTGTGCTTAATTCATTTAAATTTTTATAAAAACGAAAATTAAAAATTCCCTTTTAAAATTTCATTACCCACATATTTATGACGTTTGTAGTGGTGGTCAATGTCGTTTCGATAATTTAGTCAATATTCTAGAAATATACGTAACGTCATTTCGAACAATTTTCTATAGCAGGCTTTTTTGAAGAAGCTTTATAACAAAGAGCATGAATTTTGAAAAAAGAAACACAAATTATTACCACCAACAAGAAACGGAAATGAAATTTATTGTTTAAAATAGGCAAGTGGTCAAACTATCCCTCCCCACCCTACAATAGCATAATTTAAAATGCCGGTATGACTGACGATGACGACAACAACAGTAACAACAAAAAGTATTAGTAGATTATAATCAAGATGCAATACATATCGCTCGGGCCGTTCAACAATCGAATCGATACAATAGCTGATTTGGAGAGTGGTGTTCGGTGGTGGAATAGATGGATGATATGATGGTATAATAAAATGGTATTTAGTGATAAATGGACGATAACGTACAACTACTTGTAATCGAGTGAGATTATAAGGTGGCGTTCTGTTATTGTTCGAGATTTTTTTTTTTAATTTTTGGAAGTACACACATTCACGGTTTTTTTAAATAACTTTAAATTAATACAAGTATTTATATGTTTTCAAGATTTAACGACGATAAGCATTTCTTTGGAAATAAAAGAGGAAGTTAACCTAAATTTTTTTCTGGAGGGTATTTTTGAAGTGGGAATTTTATAATTTGTGTGTGTGTGTGTTAGAGGAGGGATGGGAGAAATCTGTCCCATGTCCAATTGGAATTTTTCATTAATTTTTTAAGATTTATTTGGAAAATCAATTTGATTTCTGGAAAAAAACTCATCGTTAATTATTGTTCATTGAAGTTAATTTGGAAACATGATGGGTGAGGGTGGATAGGGGAAAGTTATGGAAGAAAATATTTGCCATCTCAAAACCTATGATCTTTTAGTCAGGTGGATTTTTAGCAGTTACAGATTGGTGTAAATTTTCCCATCATTAAACTATTAGCATTTCCGTAATGCCAACCAAAATCCTTTACCACAATGACAATTAAGAGTTGCAAATACCACTTCCTGTATTTTTGTGTGGCCTAATAACGTTTTTGGACTTTCCGCCAGTTTTTCATTAATACAAACCATTGGAATTTCCCCCCGGTTTTCCACAAAAAACTGACTAAACTTTACAATTGACTTTCTTTCAACACCATCACCACCAATTTCCATATTACATGATTCCTGACTGTTTTTGTTGCTCTTTGTCCCACTATCCTTTTACACACGTATGCAACACGTATCGGCTTAATCTGGCCATGGCTTTTATGATCGACCCAGATACTCATAATAAAACTGTAGTTAACGTTTCAACGCCTCTTGCAGGAAATTCCCAAGAATTTCACAATGATGGCAGCAGTTTATGAGGGGGCAACAAAAACAATAACAGGTACCGATCTGACCCATAGAAGGGGGAGGATATTCTACCTGCCCGATATGGGGTGACAAAGTTCGTGTAATTCATATGTTTAAGGGAAATTCCAAATAAATCTGTATTCCGATCTGCCAGAGGGTGATAAACCCTGAAGAGTGTATGCAACATCGCAAAGCTGGAGATATATTTCGTTCGGTTGATCATCCCAGTTACCCTTTTTCTTTTATAGTGAAGAGGAGCAGGTATTAATTTGATTTCGAACATGTGTGAATTTATTTACATCAAATTATTATTAAGGATATAAAATTTGAGAGAATTCGACATTACAAGCCTAATAAGAATATTTACAATCCAGGTTAGGTGTTGTGCTCAAATAAGTCTAGAAGTTTCTCTTTAATACAATGTATTCTTCTGCAGAATTTAATGGTGTTGCCTTTACTAGAAGAGCTGGAGGGCTACTTCTTGGATCAGGTGATAGTCTGTAATAGGAGGTATTATAAAGAAAATAGTTATATTCCATAGAAGACAAAGTGGGGTACACAGACGAATTGATTGTGTTGAAAAAAACTCGAAAAATATATTTTTTTTAAATTTAAGTCATAGTAGAGGCTCGAAAAAATAAATTTTCGATAAAATCCACGCCTTCGTGGATGTAAAAAATATATTAAAAAACCAGTGATCGGAGCAGTATAGCCGGAGGGGCCGACCATATGATACCCTACATAACTTCCACGAAAATCTAACATTCTGGGGTTCTATATTCTGATCTTGGCAATATTTCGCGATATTTGCACCCTCTGGACCGACTAGAGGTCAACAAACATTACTAATATTGAGTACAGGTTCGCTTCACGGTGGGTTGGGTTGTGATGGTCGGCTTTCAATTGTGTCCTATAGATCGACTCGAAAAAAACACCAAAACTTAAGTTTTCGCTCTAATTCATCACAAAATTAGTATCTGATCATCACAGAAAATTATAGCCGTAGTAGTTGACCATACCTGGATCCCCATGGAAAATTTAAAAGCTACCAGCGCTATATTTCTGCCCTCTAGTGTGGTAATGGGTTACTGAATACTATATCAATACATAAGCACCTGTAAATATTTAAGTGCATCCGAGTACTTACGACAATATAATCTGTATCAATTTAAAGGTCAACCACTCCTCTTGGATATACTAAAAACTTCTCGGGTCTATGTTTTTCAGGAGTAAACATATACGCCATAGAATACAAATTTTGTCATTTTTCACACAAAAGTCGGGGTCTTATTCTTTGGCACCATCCCCTTCTACATGAAATATTTCACGATGTTCGGACCATAACTGCGGCCTCTGGAGCAACCAGAAAAACCGACAAAATTTAAGTATTTTGTCCATTTCACCCCCTAAATATTAACCGATCTTTACCAAAAACAATATGGGTCTTCATTGGGCCGAACCCATCCTACATGCAAAATTTCGTGAAAATTGGTCCACAACTGTGGCATGTATCGTGTTTACAAATTATAACGGACAGACAGACGGACACACATGTCTAGATCGACTCAGCTAGTCGAGATATGACGATCGGTATACTTAAAAGTGGGTCTAGGGCCAATATTTCGCTGCGTTACAAACTTTGGGGGCTACACAAAGCTATAATACCCTGACAACATAGTTGTGTAGGGTATAAAAAACCAAACCAGTCTTGTGAAAATCCACGCATTCATGAGGACTTGAAAAAATTTGTTTTTTTTTAAATCCACGCATTCATAACCACTTGAAAAAAATGTTGTGTTAAAAAAATACACGCTTAAAAGGAGACTTCAAAATATCTTTTTTAAAAAATCCACGCTTCCTTGGAGACTTAAAAAAATAACGCATCCTGGGAGGCTTGAAAAATACTTTTTAAAAAATCCACGACTTTAAAAAATATAATGTTTTAGGAAATCTACCCACTATGGAGACTTGAAAAAAATACACGCTTTTCAAAACAAATCTCAATTAAAATAAACATCAAAAGCAGCAACGACAATCGACTGATAGTTTCCAATACAACATCAATTTCCAACTTAATTGATTGAGGTACTCGACACTCGATGTGTGCATTATCGATGTCATCGATTTTTGTTGGTGTGATTGCCCATCTATCTGATCGTAGTCGTTGTTGTAGCACGTCCAATGAACAAGAAATAAAACAAAAATTAAATGAAATCAGTGAATGGCACACAACAGCAACTAGCAAACCAATCGAACCGACCCGACCGACTAAAGAACAAATCGACAGAACAACAAATTACATGTTGTTTTTCACATAAAGATTAAAATCTTATCGTATCGTTTGGTTTTTCGGGAATAACTTCTGAACATCAAGTGGTGCTAGCAGTAGTCATATAGTTAGTAGTTGCTGTAGTATGTATTTATGTGCTGCAATCTGTGTGCATGTGTTACAATATTTTCCATCGTTTTATGACAAAAAATAAAAAATAAAACCAAATATCAAATATTATTTTTTCAAAAATGAATTTTCTAACCATAATGCGTAACATTATGTTTTAGTTTATAATCTAATATCCTGCTTAAGGATAAACCAATTGGTGAGTGAGATATCCTTCAATTGCACGCATTGCATGTAAAGAGAGAACGAACGAACGGGCGAGCAGTTATGCATACAAATACCATGCCAGACAGTTTGGCTGCAATGTGTAAATATTTGTTTTTCCGGTCATTTTTTTTTTCATTATCAATTTTCCAAATGCAAATATTGAGTGAGGAATAATGTGATTCAATGGGATCGGTTATTCCAAAGTGTCACGTACACCCCACTACTTTCAGGTGATTTTTTTGCCAAGTTCTTATTTGAAGAGTTAATATAAAAAATATGGATCTGCTTTTAAATGACAGGAAGGAAAGCTTATTGATAGTAGGAAGTTACAAAAAATCCACGCCTGATAGGTATTCAAAAATAATTTAAACAAAATCCACGCCTATGGAAAGTTCTTATTGATAGCTCTTCAAAAAATAATTTTAACAAGTGAAAAAATCATTAAGTTAGGCCGGACCGAACTTTGGCTACCCTCCACCATATGTAGACTAACAGACACTTGCAACGAAAATATAGGGAACATACCCAAAAGTGGACCTATACCGATAATTCTACAAACCCATTTATATAGGTGTATATAAATGGGTTTGTAGAAATTTCAGCAAATTTTAATGGATTTTTTTTCTAAGAAACCACAAAAAGTAGACCGATATTGACGACGACAATTTAAAGGTTACAGTTATATAAAACCATTACCAACGTACACAGGTTTTGGAAGTGGAAGCTGCTGGTTGAATATGGAAATGTTCATTGCAAACAAAAAAAATTGTATATGAGCACGTCCCTGGAGGCGATACCTAAAGCGTGACGAATATTGATTACATCGACAGATCTTTTGTATTTATCATTATATGAGGTGCTATGCCTAATTGAGTATTGATATAGCTCAATTTCGACACTAAAATGTTTCCATAACAATACCATCCTTTACGCTAAATATTAAAAATGCCGACAATCGGTAGGTATCATTATATGGGGACTACACCTAACTGCGGGCCGATATAGTTCATTCTCGAACCTCACGTTCTAGTTTTTTTTTATTTCGATATCCTCCGCATGTAGAATGATTACAACAAAGACTTAACTCCAAACCCAAAACGGGGAACAAATCAGTTAACTATTTTAATATAAACCAGTAAGGAAAGTAGTAAAGTCGGACTGGGCCGACTATATGATACCCTTCACCACTTTGGTTATATTCTACATATGTCTGCATTTGCACCAATTAAAAAAAAAACTATAATCTCAATTTGATACGTTTCGTGTCAACCGGTGCAACATTTACCTAAACTCAAACGAACATACAAATGGGAGCTATATCTAAATCTAAACCGATTTCTACAAAATTATATGCCAATCGTGCAAACTTTGGGTCTATAGGGCATACTTTACATAAAATCGAAAGAAAATATAAATAGGAGCTATATCTAAATCTGAACCGATTTTTACGAACACATCATTCTAGACTCAATTCAGTACGCTGCGAAAATTTTCGTTCAAATCGAAATATATAAAGGGACTTTGGTGCACTATTTAGCTAAAATCGGACGAAAATATATATGTGAGCTATATCTAAATCTGAAACGATTTTCACGAAACACAGCACACATCATTCTGGACCTAATATATTACGCTATGCCAAATTTCGTGCAAATCGAAGGATATATAGGGACTTTGGTGAACCATTTACATTAAATCGTTCGAAAATACATATGGGATCTGTATCCAAATCTGAACCGATTTTCAAGAACTTTTACACACATCATTCTAGACTTAATTTAGTACGCTATGCCAAATTTCGTGCAAATCGAAAGATACATAGGGACTTTGGTTCACTATTTACCTAAAATCGGACGAAAATTAATATGGGAGCTACATCTAAAGCTGAACCGATTTTCAGGAAATTCAGCACACACCGTTCTAAGCTAAATTCAGTACGCTATGCCAAATTTCGAGCAAATCGAAGCATATATAGGGACTATGGTGCACCAATTACCTTAATCGGATAAAAATATATATGGGAGCTATATCTAAATCTGAACCGATTTTCACGAAATTTTGCACACATCATTCTAGACTTAATTCAGTACGCTATGCCAAAATTCGTGCATATCAAAAGATTTCCAGGAACTTTAGTGGACAATTTACCTAAAATCGGGCGAAACTATATATGGGAGCTATATCTAAATTTGTACCCATTTTCACGAAACTTAACACACATCATTCTAGACTCAATTCAGTACGTTATGCCAAATTTCGGGCAAATCGAAAGATATATAGGGACTTTGGTGCACCATTTACATTAAATCGGACGAAAATATTTATGGCAGCCATATCTTAATCTGAACCGATTTTCATGAAATTTAACACACATCATTCTAGACTTAATTCAGCACGCTATGTCAAATTTCCGATTTTCCCGAAACTCGACCCTCTTCACTCTAGACTTAATTTATTACGCAATGCCAAATTTCATGCAAATCGAAAGATATATAGGGACTTTGATGCACTAAAAAAAATCGGACGAAAATATATATGGCAGCTAAATCTAAATCTGAACCGATTTTTTCAATAGGGTTCGTCCTTAGGCCAAACAAATGAGCTGTGTCAAATTTCGTCCAATTCGAATCAAAAATGCGACCTGCACTTTGTTTACAATTTAACATGGACATGGACGAACATGCATAAATCGACTCAGAAAGTGATTCTATGTATATTCTCAAAAGGAACCATGGGTCAATCTCGATTATTTTTGCCTGTTACAAACATATGCACAAAGACATAATACCCTGTACCACAGTGTGGCGAAGGGTATATAAAGCGTTCTCATAGTTCGATATCTCATATCTGTTTGTATTCCAAATTATTTGTAGCATATAACAGGTCACTTCTCGAACGCTAATTTGTTTGAGTGAGTTTTCCCTCTCCGCATGGAAAATTATTCGATTTGGAAATAACTGAATAGCTGCAGTACAATATTGACATAAATAATTAATATCTGTAACGTAAATATATTTGTCAAATTTGTAAAACACCAACAACAACACCGTCACACATTTCATTTCATTAGCATAGTTGATGACCATTTCAATTGCTTTATTTTGGTAGCAAATGGATTTGAACTAAGTTGTAGGATTTTCTCAACTGGAACACATCTGGGAAATTCACAACTAATCGTGATGATAACCGTTATGTTTAACTAGATCTTAACACATTTCCCATATCGCTCACGATGGAAAAATATATATGTATATAAGTGAGTAGTTGTGGATGATGAGACGATGACGATGATGATTGTCAGACGTCTAAATGTCTAACCAAACGTTGACTTAGTTCAAGTAGTAGAAGCAGCGGTAGAAGAAGAAGCAGCACCCAATACACAACATGGAAAATGTGACAAAATCGATTGTTTATTTTCACACGTGAAATATTTTCGTAACGTTGTCGTTGTGTCACTTTATTGTCTTACGTTTGCACACCGTTTCAGCAGCAGCAGAAGGAGAAGGAGGAACGACGTGTGTGCAGTGTGCACTGATCTACAATTGTGTTAATAGATACAAAACGGTATTTTCGTTCGTTCGATGGATGGATGGATTTTTTTCTTATTGTCTTTTTCTGTTGTTGTTTTTTGGCATTGAATGGGCCTCAAGAATGCAACAATTCAATTGTAATAACATTTCGAGTGACCGGTTGAATATCCTCCAACATTTTTTTAATAGAACAACTTCAGAAGTTGTTCTTTTTTTGTAAAAAAAAAACGAAACGTTAAATAGAAGGAGATCTAAAAAAAGAGAGTATTGTGGGATCATAAAAAATGTCATAACAATTGTTTTGGTCTTTGTCATGTTTTTTTATGTTCCATTTTTTCAACCTTGATTCGTAGAAAAGTCATAACTGTTCATCCACCACCACCATTCCGAATCGATAATGATAATAACAATAATAATAATAACAACACCCTGTAATAAAGGTGAAAAATATTAAAAAACTGAAATCGTTTTGAAATCTGTATCTGTTGTCTGTGACACACGTTCTACTCCCATTGTTTTCGGTTTGGTTATTAAAAAAACGAACTTCAAAATTCCTGTAAATTTCATGGTAATAAATAATGATGGATGGCTCCTCCTAACCTCTAGCAGGTTCATAATATATAGCATTGTCTTATTATTGCTGTGCTGATAGCTTCATAAGAGAAATAATGACATGTATCCTTATTTAAAACAAATAAACACACCAAGAGGTGCTTGGGCTAGAGAACCACCCCCGCGGTTAGGATGGTAGGATTTCAGTGTCGAGTAAAGGGGTTTTAAAACATTTCAAATGAAATGTAAATAGGTTATTATTTTTCAAGAAATATAGACATTTTTCTAAGAAACCAAATAGTTAAAAATTCATATTTATGGAATACCAATTAAAACTATTCTTAAATATTTACAATTATGAATATCACATAACAACTGATTTAAAAAAGCCATGTTTATAGATAGTACTTAGCCTATGGATAGCCAATTAAAAAATAATTTTAAACCAGTAAGGAAGGTAGTAAAGTCGGACGGGCCGACTATATGATACCCTTCACCACCTTGGGTATATTCAACAGATGAATCCTAACAGACGTCGGATTTTTTAAGGGATCAGTAAAATGAAATTGAATCCATAAACATGTCATTCTGCAACCGATATTAAATTTTTCATTTGGTCAGATATAGAAGCTATATCTAAATCTGAACCGATTTTCAGGAAACTTAACATACATATTTCTAGACCTAATTCATTATTCTGTGCCAAATTTCGTGCAAATCGAAAGATATATAGGGACTTTGGTGCATCATTTACATTAAATCGGACGTAAATGTATATTGGAGATGTATCTAAATCTGAACCGATTTTCAAGAAATTTAGCACACATCGTTCTAGACTGAATTCAGTACGCTGTGCCAAATTTCGTGCAAATCGAAGGATATATAGGGACTTTGGTACACCATTTACATTACATCGGAAGAAATATATATGGGAGCTATATCTAATTCTGAACCGATTTTCACGAAATTTTACACACATCTTTCTTTCCAAATTTCGTGCAAATCAAAGGATATATAGGGACTTTGGTGCACCATTTACATTAAATCGAACGAAAATATATATGGAAGATATATCAAAATCTGAACCGATTTTCACGAACTTTAACACACATCGTTCTCGACTTAATTCAGTACGCTATGCCAAATTTCGTGCGAACCGAAAGATATTAAGGGACTTTTATATACCATTTACCTTAAATCGGACGAATATATATGGGAGCTATATCTAAATCAGAACCGGCTTTTTCGCAATTTCAATAGGGTTCGTCCTTGGGCCAAATATGTGACCTATACCATCCAATTAGAATCAAAAATGCGACCTGGTCTTTGTTTACAATAAAACATGGAAAGACGATGTCGATTTAAAAAGTGATTATATGCATAGTCTCAAAAGAAACCATGTATCTATCTCGTTTCCTTTTGCCTGTTACAAACATATGCACAAAGACATAATACTCTGTACCACAGGGTGGTGAAAGGTATAAAAATCCACCCCTAATTTAAAAAAAGAAATCCACGCATATGATAGCCCATGAACAAATAATTTTAAAACCAGTGGGCGGGCAGTATAGTCGGACGGGCCGACCATATGATACCCTACACAACTTCCACGAAAATATAACCTTATGTGGTTCTACATTCTGAGCTTGGGTAATATTTCGCACCGGGCAATTTGCAATTTTGCACCGTTTTGACCGTCTATAAGTCAACAAATATTACTAATATTCAGTACAGCCCTTCTAGTTAGTTGTCCAGGTTCCCCCCGTGGGTTGTGTTGTGATGTTCGATTTTTAATTGTGGCCAATGAATCGACTCGAAAAAACACAAAAATTAAGTTTTCGGTCTATTTCATCCCAAAATTATTATCTGAGCATCACGACAATTATAGGCGTTGTCCTTGACCATAATTGGAATCTCATGGGAAATTTCAAATCCTTCAGCGCTATATTGACCTATCTTTATCAAAACAGGCATGCTTATTCTTTGGTCCGATCCCCTTCTCTATGCGAAAATACGCGGTGCTTGGGCCATAATTGCGGCATCTGGAGCGACAAGAAAAACCGACAAAAATTAGGTTTTTGGTCCAAAAACAATAGGGGTCATCGTTGACCAGAACCAATTCTACAGGCAAAATTTCGTGAAGATTGGTCAATAACTGTGGCCTGTATAGTGTTTACAAATTATAACGGACGGACGGACGCACATGTCTAGATCGACTCAGCTAGTCGAGATATGACGATCGGTATACTTAAAGGTGGGTCTGGGACCAATATTTCGCGGCGTTACAGACTTTTGGGGCTGCACAAAGCTATAATTCCCTGACAACATTGTTGTGTAGGGTTTACAAATCTAAGCCTATGGATAGCCCATGAAAAAATAATTTTAAAAAATCTGCGCCTATGGATAGTTCAGGAAAAAATAATTAAAAAATCCACGCCTATGGATAGCCCATGAAAAAATAATTTTAAAAAAATCCACGCCTATGGATAGCCCAGGAAAAAATAATTAAAAAAATCTACGCCTATGGATAGCACTTCAAAACATTAATTTAAAAATCCACGCCTTTATATATTTTCTTTTGGTAGGTAGGGGACTACTCCGAAACTGTTGCCAATGTTGATAGTTTTAAATAGGATTCACATTGGGTTGAAACCAATGAGAATTCCAAATGTCAAAATACGGTCCATATCTTAAATATTGCGAGCTCTCTTGAACATCGATCAAGAATATATATAGGGTATCCATTTAATATTTCGATGTGGTGTTAAATCGGACACTCCATTCGCTTCATATGGAATTTCAATGTTTTCAATATGTTGACCAGAAGTAGTGATTCTTAAAAAAGGATTTTAGTCAAATACTCATTACGTGGCAATGTCATAACATACCTCATATCATACATAGATTAACTTTTCAAAACTAAACATAAAAACTAAACATTAAAAACATAACTGTAGTAAATCCCCTACGATATACCTCTTAGTTCCAAGAATATTCAAACACTTCGAAATAATAATAATCGAATATTTCTTCTGCATCAAAATATATATTTTTCTTCTTGTGAAAAATTTTCACTGTACCAGAAACAGAAATTTCCAAAGAAACTTTTGCACTTTCCAAGGATTTTTGCGCTGCAAATATTGGCAGAATGGCAGATTTTTTGGAAAATCAAACATCAATTGTATTGCTTAATTTTCAATATAATTTCAATGGTTTCGTTTTTTTGCTGTTTCATTGTTGGTTGATTACTTTCAAATACAAACAAAACAACAGCAGCAACAGCAAAAACACGGCATTTGTTTATTAACAAAATGCGAACGCACCAAAGCTCGAGGAACATCACCGATAGAAATTTTTCGTTTTGTTTAAACAATTTCATTATATAGTATTTTTTTCTTTCAAATGTTTAAATTATTCCTTTACGAGGGTTTCGGTTACGGCAGCAAAGGGGATTTGTGTGAGTGTGTATGTGTGAGTCTATATAGTATTTGAATGAAAGATTATCGATCGATTTTTTGTTTATATGGTAAACACACTTTTACAAATAATAATCAAATCAACTGCTGCAATGACCACCGAGCTGGCCACTGAACAACAATTTGACCAAAATGTATACAAAAATTGCTTTTGGGCGAAATGAAAATGTAGCAAAAAAAAAAAAAAAAAGTTTGAAAAACTAAACAGTTTTTAAGAACGTGTATTTACGTAATTTTTGTTTGCCCCTTTTTGTTTAGAAGTGTGCAAGAATTACTAGACAGATAGTGATAAATTTGAAAAGCCAATCGATAGTCAATAGTATATAGGGAATGGTTATTGGCAAATTGATTGGGATGCTGTCAATATTTAAAGGGTCTAATTGACAGGGTAAAATGGTTGATTATTCGAAACGAAATGAAAAAAATGCTATGTTTCCAAGAGTAGATGTACTTACGGTCAAATGGGAAAAATCTCCACGCCTATAAAAATCCCTTACAAAATAAATTTGAAGGAAGGCCCTTCAAACAGAATTATTTAATAATCTCACTGCTATGGAAAGAAATTCAAAGAAAATTAAAAAAAAAAAAATATATATATATATATATATATACGTATAGCTCTTCAAAACTACCACGGAACTTTAACTTTCTGCTGATGTTTATTCCGAGCCTTGGCAATATTTCATGATAGTTGCACCTTCTTGCCCGATTAGAGGTCAACAACACCTCTTCCTTACGCTGACATATTTACAAAATATTACTAATAATCAGTACAGCCCTTCTAATTACTTGTCCAAGATTCCTTTCGCCATGGGTTTTGTTGTGATGTTTGGCTTGTGGCCTAGAGATCGACTCGAAAAAACGCAAAGAATTAAGTGTTCGGTCCACTTCATCCCAAATTTATTATCTGATCATCACAGAAAATTTTAGACGTTGACCTTGACCAAAACTGGGACCTCCTGGGACGTTGTCCTTGACCAAAACTGGCAACTCCGCACCACTTCCGGTAGCTCTTTCACTAATTGTCAAAATTTGAGTGAACTATTTCATCTATCATCATATAAATATAGCTGTTAAACTTAGATTATGTTCGATGTTGGGAAATATCGGCACACTTCTTCTGATATCTCTCCCACAATATGGTCAGAGCAAACAGAGCCACCAATTGATACCAAATTTTGCATAACCTAATAATTTATCAAAACATTTATAATGTTTGAAGATGGGGCGTATTGGTCCACTCCTTCCGTTAGCTCTCACATAAAGTGACAAATCTTTTAAATCTCGTATGAAGCGAACGGAATATTCATTTTAGTTTAAATTTGCCACATATTAATACATTTACCAGACCTAGATCAAATCTAAAGGGTCAAAATGTGTAAATGCCGTATGAAGCGAACTGAGTATCCCATTTCATTAAAAATTGGCAAGTCATAATAATTTTACCAAACCTAAATCAAGTTTGAAGATGGGGTCCATCGGTCCTCTCCTTTCAGTACATCCATGCAAAGTGTCAACAATTTTGAAATCCAATATCCTGCGATTACATTCAAACCCTATACATCGCAATATTTTTTTCCAAACCTGGATTTTGTCTGCATATAGAGGTAAATCGGTTTACCCCTCTCCCACAAAGCGTCAATATTTTGAAAAATTGTATGTCTAATATTTAGATACCCATTTCATTCAAACATGACACTTTGTTTGAATGAAAGCCAAGACCGGAGGTGGTATCCAACTATCTACTTGTAGTTCCTCCCCCACAAAGGGTCAACATTTTCAAAATATCTCATATAAAGATTACGATCCGTTAAATATACTTCGTACATTTATTTTTTTTGCCGAAGCCTCAACAAGAACGAAGGTGGGACCCTTAAGCCACTCCTTAGAGACCTGTCTGAACTTAACAAAACGTACTGACTATAGACTATATAGCAACTATCATGTATATAGGAACATCATGTCTTATACCTTCCTCACAAAAACCAGGATTATTGTATACTATTATATTATTGTATACCTATTGGCAACATGGACTGACACTTTTAACGCCATACACAACTGTAAGGGTATATAGCTTCAGGCAGCCCTAAGGAGTTTGTAACGCTGTGAAATATTGGTCCCAGATCCACCCTTTAGTATATCGATTGTCATATCTCGACTTGCTGAAGGCATTTGGACACGTGTGGCTGACAATCCGCCTGTCGATTATACTTTGTCACGGAGATTTGCATGTATGACCGGTTCGGACCAAAGAAGGTCCTTTTTGTTGATAATGATCATTTAATAGGGGTGAAATGGACCACAAATTTTATTTTTGCCTGTTTTTTCTGATCACTGAAATTCTGCACGGAGAGAGGAATGAGCATAAACATAACAAAAATTATATTCTATGGCGTATATATTTACTCCTGGAGGACATAGACCCGAGAAGTTGATAGTATATCCAAGAGGAGTGGTTGACCTTTGTATGTACTCGGATGTGGGAGTTATACATAAATATTTAAAGGTCTCTATGTGTTATGATATTTTTAGTATTACAATTACCCCACCAGAGATCGGATATGCAGCACTGATCGCTTTTAAATTTTACATGAAGTTTCGGTAATGGTCAAGGACGACGCCTATAATGATGACGTTGAGATGACATTTAGGGGGTTCAATGAATGTAATATATTTATACGGAATGTAGATCCAGGGAAAGTTAGCGATCCGTTGTAGTTGTGTAGGATATCATGGGTTCGGCGCGGTTCGACTATACTGCTATATGTTTTTAGGGTATTATAGGTTTGAGTGACTTGAAGAGTTTGAAACACCACGAAAAATTGGTCTCAGATCCACATGCTGATTATTTTTCACCAAATTATAGATCGCAGTTGTGGGCCAATCTTTAAGAAATTTTGCTTAATTATCAGATCTAGAGCGACCTAGAGGTCGCAATCATGACCCGAACACAAAGAAATTTTATACGGGGGTTATGACCTGATCAACAAATAACTATGACTGTTTCGACGAAAAGCGACCAATATTGAGCGGTTTAAATGGACCAAGATTTTTGTGTGAAAAATTAATAATATATGGTCTATTTATGTACTCCGAAAATACTATATCCAAGAGAAGATCAATATCAGGGGGTCTAAATATCCAAATATTGACCGTTATCAAATTTTGCAATTTCAGAATTAAGTTCAATGTACCAAAATCTTGATATAGAGCACATTTCTATGGCTTTCAACATACAAGAGAAGATATTTTACACTTTAAATTTTAAATATCTTAGTTTGTGAGTTCGGATATCCTACAATATTCAAAGGGTTCTATATATTCTAATATTGTTCCGTATTGTTATAGACCCATATATGGAACAACTGTCGCGAAATCTTGCACAGAATCGAGCTCTGCGTCCTTTTGCTAATATAAGTCCAGTGGTAGTTTTATATGGTATCATATGGTCGACCACTTTCGATTGTACTCCCCCCGTTCACAGGCATTTTTTTATATATTCAACACCACACAAAAATAAAATTCAAAATTCGAATTGAGTATCCTCCATTCGTATGACCCCGCAACTGACTAGTTCTTCACTATATTTCATTTCGTCACACCTTTCAGCCAGTGTGTTCATGACACCCTTTTGCTCTTTTCCCATGTTTTTTAATCCAAGTAAAAAAGTGCGCCTAATCAACTATTGAGCATAAGCATGAAGACTAAACATGTAAATCCAAACATAAAGCCCCTTTGCGAGGACTAAGGACATTGCTTGACATCTATTCCAAACAATTTTCTGCTAAGCTATCAAAAAAGTTGGCTAAGATCTAATAGGGATTTATAAACTTGGCGATATGTGTGTGTTATATCCTTGCATATATACGACAAGTGTGCACACACACACGTCCACAATGAGCATCCCCGCTATATTGTACCTGCATTAATATATACGATATATTAATCTTTTACAAGGCGGCGATCAATCCAATGACTATAAAAACCGCTGTTTATGTATGTGTGTGAGCGAGAAGGGAAATGGTTGCATACACCAGCATCATCGTACAAGTGCAACCAAGGAAAGGAGTCATAAAATGTTGTGCCATGCCAATAGAACAGGTACATTTGATGGCAATGGTGGTGGTGGGTCTTTTATGAGCCCATCATAAATGGTTAAGCGCTTAGGCAGCAGCAGCACAGGGATGGCGATGCTGTGAGTACTTCATCGTCGTCTTCTCCTTCTGCTCAGTGATTGAAAAATGTCATGGGTTTTCCAAAATTTCTAACGAATGAACATTTGAGCTTAAGAGAAATTCCGGACGGGGGTAATAAAGAGAGGGAGAGAGATCGAGAGATGAAAGAGCATGGGTGAGAGCAGGTCAGAAAATTACAATGCTGAGAGTGGGAGAGAGCGCGAGAGTAACGCACTTGACTCAATTGAGTGGAAACTGTGTTGTGGTGGCTATGCGCGGCATACGACGACAAACCAGATAACACCAGACTAGTGGCTCGTGTCTATCTCATGAATCATTTACCTGCCTACCATCAAACCCGACACAACACATTTCTCTCGGTCGGTCAATCGATCGGTCGGTTTGTCTGTCTGCCTACCACTGATCTTAGCACTCTCTTAGGCTCAAATTAACTCTCCCGCTCGCTCTTGAGTGATTGAGTCTCCGATGTACGTATCTGCTGGATGGCTGGCTGGCCACTTAGGCTAGCTGGCTGAAAACTTAAGTTTAGTCGTAGATATTTTCGAAATGTAGTTTTAGTTCTTGTGTGTTAACCCTTTAACTAACAACGATTCTGTGTTCATGTTTTTGTATCGTTTTAGAGTTGCAAGCGACCATGCGCGCATGGCTTCTACTCCTCGCAGTGCTGGCGACTTTTCAAACGATCGTTCAAGTTGCTAGCACCGAGGATAATCAAATATCAATATCGTCGAGATTTATTGAAGCAATACAACCGATTAATAAGGATATAACAAAAATTACAACACCAACAATAACACCGTCGCAACGGCATAATAATAAACAAAAAACGGCAATTCCGACGACGGCTGTTGGAAAAAAATCATCAGCGGTCCAAACGGCCTTAATGGATTTTCACAATAATCAACAGCAACAACAAAGTATTGTTTATAAACCACATATAACAAAAAGTGTTACAAGTGATAAATTAAGTGAAAATTACCAAACAGAAAAAGAAAATCTGAATAACAACAACAACAAAAACCTTATTATTGAAATCAAAAATATTGAAGAAATCGAAACAAACGATTTAAACGAAATCCAAGATATACAAGTGCATGAAAATCACAAAAACAAAAGCAACAACAACAGCAAAAAACACAAACATAGAGAAAATTTAACGGAAAGTAAAGAAGAAGTGTTAAAATCGGAAATCGAAGTGGAAGCTGACGAATTAAGTTCATTAAAAAAACAACAACATAATAAAAAAGTTCATAATAAAAATCAAAAACAAAATAACAATAACAACATGGCTTTAAGTGTTAATAATGAAGACAACAATAAACAACAACAATTAAACCAAAAACACAATGAGGATGATCGCATTACAATACAACAACAGCAACCAGAACAAAGTTCCTCCTCCAAACAACAACATAAAAATCATCATCAACACCATCATCAACAACAAACAGAACCTGCCTCACAACAAAAACAACATCATCACCACCATCATAAACACCACCATAAAAAACACGAGTCCCAGGATTCGGAAGCGACGTCTCCATCCACATCCCCATCAGCTAGTGATAATTTATCCACCTCCTCCACCTCCGCCTCACAAACATCGTCATCATCATCAACCTCGACGCCACCACCAACACCCATGGATGTTGATGTCCTGGCCGAAGACGATGAACCCCAAGTGGATGCTGTCATACCCGAAGATGGTCCACGTACCTATAGTAATAACGATGTGATCGGCGACAAATTGAAGCCGGATCCCTCAACTCTAGTCGAAATTGAAAATAGTTTATTATCACTGTTCAATATGAAACGGCCGCCAAAAATCGATCGTTCCAAAATTGTCATACCGGAGGCCATGAAACAATTGTATGCCCAAATAATGGGTCATGAATTGAATTCTGTAAATATACCAAAACCTGGTTTGCTGACCAAGTCGGCAAATACTGTACGAAGTTTTACGCATCAAGGTAAGTCAATTTTTCATATTTTTTTATTTGTTTTTATTTTTTACATTTCTTTTAGATATTATTTTGATATAAAAATTATTGGGTGATTTTGAGTGGGGGAAGGAATTGGGGAAAGTTTTTAATTTTTTATTTGCATTTTTAATCGCGTTAGGAATTTTTTTTAATTAGAAAAGAATGAGACCGATTTTTAAAATAGTAGTTTATGAAGTTAGAATTTATTGTTTTGGAATTTAAATTTCTTTTGCAATTAGCCTATTTTTGTTATGGAATTTTCAAATTAATACCAGATATAATTTTAATATTGTTTTTTAAGCCTCGGGTTTTTGAAATTATATTTTTCATCTGGTCATCTTTCATCTTTGAAAAAATTATAAGAAACAAATTATTTTTTTTAAATATTAAAAATATATATTTTTTAAATAATATATATTAAAAATTCAAAGAAATAATTTTTTTCTAATTTTTTTTTTTTTAAATGTTAAGAAATATATTTTTTCAAACTTAGTAAAAAAATATTTTCTTTCAAAAATATAAAAAACAGATATTGGCAGTTGTTCGATTCTACTAAGACACAATTTTTCTATTTCAACTTCCTATAGCCAAATTTATTTTTTTTTTTTAATTGTAAATTTGCCTTCAATTTCCTAATTTATTTTGAGTCTGGTGACAGTCTCAAATGAATCTTGTCTCCGTCTCAAATCATGTATAAAAATAAAATATTTTTTTTTTGAGCGGTACGACGGATGATAGCTGTGTCCAATCAAATTTTTTTTATTAATTACATTTAACGTTTTCACCCTACAACAACAACAACAAAAGGCAATATTATAATTTTCTTAAATTCAATTCTTTTGATTTCTTGTGATATTTCGTAAATATGTGAAATTAATTAAACAATTCAAAGATGGCGCCCAACGTGCATATTCTAATATTTAGTTTTTCATTGCAAAAATTATCAATATCACACATAGAGATGGAATTGCTACTTTATTTCATATAATACTTCGTAAATATGTGAAATTAATCATATAATTCAAAGATGGCGCCCAACGTGCTAATTTTAATATTATTTTTTCCTAAAAATCGTTAATATTATATTTAAAGATATGGTATGGATGATGAGGTACCAATATTTCATATATTATTGCGTAAATATATGAAATCGACCATACAATTCAAAAATGGCGCCCAACGTGCAATTTTAAATATTTAGCTTTTCCTTGCAAAAATTATCAATATGACCCTTAGAGATGTGGAATTGTTACTTTATTTTAAATAATATATCGTATATATGTGAAATTCAGTATTGAGATGAAAAATGGCGCCCAACGTGCAAATTTTAATATTTAGCTTTTCCCTGCAAAAACATCCCTATAATAAATATGAAATATATATGATATTGATATCTCATTCCGTGTAATATTTCGTAAATATAGGAAATTAATCACATAATTTTAAAAAAATGGCGCCCAACGTTTATTGCTATTAAAATATTATTTTTTCCCTACAACCACAAGAACAAAAATTTAAAAACAAATCTAATTTATATTATTTCTTCAAATTATATTTTTTTCTTTAAATTACATTTGCATTTCATATAATCATAGTGTTCCAATATGGCGCCCAACATGCATAATTTTAATATTTTACTTTTCCCTGAACAAAATTTTTTTTATAATATATGGTATCTTAAAAATTAGTGAATATAGTGAAAAGTGTTTGAAAATTGGGCAAACATCGAAAATGTATGATTTTTTTAAGAATCTTCTTTTGAAAATATTTATTTAAAATCATTAGGTAATTTCATTCAATAACAATAACAAAACAAAATCATAACACGCCCCAACAAATTTCACTACTTTTCAATTTTTTTTATTACAATTTTTTGTGTGATCAAAACAAAACAACAAAAACTCAATTTCAATTTCTTAAAAATTACATTTTCATTTCCACATAAAATTTCATAATATTTATAATGACGATTGGAATTTGTTTTTGTTAACTTAGTAACCGCTTTTTCTTATTTCGTAAAACGAAAGAAAAAAATTCCCACAAAATATATGTAAGTATGTGGTTTCGTTTGGTGTGTGTTTGTTCTCTTCTGCATTAGGCATACATATGTATCTCTCAATTAATGAGTTGTACGTGATGTTAATTTTTAATTAATTAATGACCAGCCATATTGGCTCCCAACAACGGCAAATACATTTGTGTTTTTTTTTTAATTTTTGTATATTAATGTGTGTGTATTTTATTAAATACGCGTTCCTGACCATTACCACCACACACAGGCATGTATTTAAATTAATTCATAACTTTTTTCTATGCTAAATACACACATATATATTTTTTTAAACATATAAAAATATGTTTTTTTGTAAATGGGTTAGTGACATAATTAAGAAGAAGAAAATAAAATAAATATACTGCTATATAGGAATGAAAAATTAAATACATTTATCAAGAGGGCATCGAAATGGTTCAATTATGTTTTACGACCTTTTTCTAGTAATGAATGAATTTTTATTTTTTTTCATTTTATCTTCAAAATGTTAAATAGAATTAGAAAAATTACAATTAATGTATGTGAGATTAGCTGCAACTAGCTTATCGAAATTAGTGACATATTTAAATACATGCCATTTAGGTTAACAAAAAAAATAATAGGGTTTTTATTTTTCAAATTATTTCTGAATTCCCGTCGGCATTTAAAAAAATGTTATTTTTTAATAGCTTTTTGAACAATTTTTTAAAAGGTAAAATAAATTTTCCTTTTAGTTGTATAAAAGAAGATATTTCACAAGGAAAGTCAAAATATTAAAATTTGCACGAAAAGCAAAATATTAAAATTTGCACGTTCGGCGCCATTTTCTCTATGATAAATCATAGATCATATTATTATTTACAATATGGAAAATCTAAATATTTTTTTTATTAAAACAAATATTTTGCGTATAAAACCTAAATGGCGTCCAACGTATGAATTTGTTTTTTGTTGTGTATTTTGAAAATCTACTTACTAAGAACATCCGAAAACAAAAAAATATTTATTATAAGTATTTGCAAATTAATAAATTAAAACAATTTCTCAGCCATTCTTTGCAATTATTTCCAAATTTGAAACCTTTTTTTCTGCAATACCTAAATGGCGCCCAACATTAAAAAATAAAATAATAAAGGAAATGTTTATTTTTCTTCTTGAATTGAAATTTTTCAAAAATAAAAAAATATTCAAATATATAGGTTATCAGATTTTAATATACAAATGGCGCCCTACTAAATAGAAATGGTACACATTTGTCTATTAATCCCTACATTAATATATTTGTACTTTATTATAGTAGCTGATGTAAATATTCAAATAATATTTAATTTGGTATACTTTATTTAACTCACATATGGTGCCCAACATAAAATTGTTTTCGAAATATTTGCATTTACTATTTATATAATTTTCGGTATGTGTTGCAGTAGGGAATGTTAATATTCAAAGATTTTATAATTTTGCATAATTTTCGAAATACAAGCAAATGGCGCCCAACGTAAAAAATCGTACATTTATTAGCTTTCAAATTATTTCTATTTAGTTTATATATATATATCTTGTTAGTAATACACTAAAAATTCGAAGTAAATTTAAATTTGCATATTTATCTAATATTCAGCAAATGGCGCCCAACGCAAAAATCATGCAAACATTTGTTTTGAAAATAATTCCAAATACATCTTCGAAATATATTCAATTTTACATAATATTCTAAAATTTTACCATTGTATCAAATGGCGTCCAACGTAAAAAAATTATACATATATTTGTTTTGAAAATATTTCTTTTTAGATCTTCGAAATATATTAAATTTTACATAATATTCAAACATTTAGCAAATGGCGCCCAACGTGAAAAATTCATATATTTTTTGGTTTTGGAAATCTTTAGAATTAATAATATATATATTTAATATAAATATTTTTGGTATAGTAGCTGATGATAACAAATATTTGATGCTAATAAGTGAAATTATAATATAACCAAATTTTCAGTTGATTGATTATTTCAATTCCCTTAGTGATTTTGAGATTTATATAAATGGCGCCCAATATAAAATTCCAATTTTTGGAAGTGGAAATGTATTTTTTGTTTTGATGTATGGAAATGGTGATCGACTTGAAATTAAAAAAAAAAACATATATAGCCCTAAATTTTTACAAGTGAAGTTGGTTTAATCAAATGCAAATTTTATAATATTTTAATTTTATGTTGGGCGCCATTGATCATTGTTCCTTTTTTTTGAATTAGATAGTATTCATTTCCCCTTTAAAAGAATGTGCCATAATTTGTGAAAGAGAATATGGCGCCCAACGTGAAATATATATATATATTTTAAAGTTTGGCATTGATTTTTAATACCAAATATTTATTTATTAACTAAAGTTTTTTTTAAGAAATTATAATTTCTTAATTGAATTTTGCGCCTAACTTAGAAACTTACTCATGTTTTTACACATCTTTATAAATGATTGATATTTTTAAATGGCGCCCAACGTGACTAATATTTATTTTTATATTCAAATATATATTTTTTAAATATATTAATTTTATTATTTTCAAATTTACTAAATTAATATTTTTAAATTCCAAAATTCCCACTTTTTTGTTCAATGCACTTGTTCTCTGTAGCATAGTTCATTAAGGATATTTGCAAAATTTCCCACTATTTCATCACATATGCAAAAATTTTCACATACTACCACACACACACACATATGCAAAAAAATAAAACTCATTAACAACACTATTATGGGATTTCCAATATTTTTCACAATTGAAATACACATACAACAATAACAACAACACTTCAAGTATGATGATCATAAAAGTAGTAGTCGTATCATCGTCGTTAAGGACCAGCACTTCACTACAATTCGGGGGATTTTGTTTTATAACAGGTCCGTACGCTCGCTCGTCGGCTACCTAAAGGCGAAATGTTATCCCTGCAATGACCTTGAAAACTTTGAAAATTTACAACAGCATATTTATATTGGTTTTACATAATTCCAAGGAATTGGTTTGTGATGTATGTATGACAATAACAAAAAACACATACATTTACATATGTGTCAAGGAACACACACACACACACACGTGATGATGTGTTGGAAAATATGAAATTATGAAATGATATGTGAAAAATTAATGTTTTTATTTCAAAATGCACAGAATCACTTGGAAATCACTTTTTGGACAATTTTGTTGTTTCTTTGTACCTGTACAAATAAATCTCTTCACATTTTTTTTGTTTTGGCTTAGATCAGTAGTTGCTATTCTGGTTGCTTTGAAAAGGTGTGGAAATGTAAACAAATTTTCCAAGTTAGAATTTTCGAAAAAGAAATTTTATGATCTCTCATAAATTGTTTAACATGATATAGTGTGGTGGAAGTGAGATTTAAAACGTTGGGCGCCACTTGAAAGGAACTTGTTTTGGGAAGTCTGGAAAAATAAAGCAAAATACCAAAAAGGTGTTGAATTAAAATTGAAAGGTGTGTAACACAGCGAAAGGTTTAGGAGGAGGAAGAAAAAAAATAAGAAGCAGCCAACATCAGCCGATAACCCTAAGCGGCTTAGCCTTAGTGGCGCTATCTTTGAAACAAAGAAGACGAAAAAGAAGAAACAGAAGGAAAATTAAACCCGGCTAATCAATCCTACTTAAAATCACCCACCTTAATCTTTATATCTTTTTAAACCCCTTATAGCATCTTGAGCTCTACTCTTGACTAATAATTTTGTTTTCTCTCTCTTTCTCTCCCATCTCTCTCTCTTTGCAGATAGTAAAATCGACGATCGGTTTCCTCACCATCATCGGTTTCGTTTACATTTCGACGTACGCAGCATACCCTCGGAGGAGAAGCTGAAGGCGGCCGAATTGCAGCTGACACGTGACGCCATCAGCCATGCCACACTAAATCCCCGCCTGGCCAATCGCACCCGCTATCAAGTGTTGGTCTATGACATAACACGGGTGGGTGTACGCGGCAAGCGGGAACCCAGCTATTTGCTGTTGGACAACAAGACAATACGTCTGAATAGCACCGATACCGTGAGTCTGGATGTGCAACCTGCTGTTGATCGGTGGCTGGCTTCACCGAAAAAGAATTTCGGTCTACTGGTGGAGGTGCGAACATCACGCTCTCTGAAACCGGCACCGCATCATCATGTACGATTGCGCCGCAGTGCGGACGAGGAACATGATGCGTGGCAGCGCAAACAACCCCTGCTCTTTACGTACACGGACGATGGACGGCATAAATCGCGTTCCATACGCGATGTTAGCAATCGGTCGAAACGGGCCGGTCACAGTCGTCGGCCGCATCGCCGAAAGAACAACGAGGAAATATGTCGGCGTCACTCTCTCTATGTGGATTTCACCGATGTGGGTTGGAGCGATTGGATTGTGGCCCCGCCCGGCTATGATGCCTTCTACTGCCATGGCAAGTGTCCATTTCCGCTAGCGGATCATTTGAATTCAACGAATCATGCAGTGGTCCAGAGTATGGTGAACAGCATCAATCCAGGCAAAGTACCAAAGGCTTGCTGTGTCCCAACACAGTTGGAGGGCATATCGATGCTCTATCTAAATGACCAAAGTACAGTTGTGCTCAAGAACTATCAGGATATGACAGTGGTGGGTTGTGGGTGTCGGTAAGAAGCAGAGGCGGCAACTGGAAACAACATTTTCTGAGGAGAGAAAAAAAGGGAATCAAGGAATTGAATTTCCAGAGAGGTGGAAAGGGAGGGAAGGTGTTAGCAGTGGAAGCCTATCCCCTGCCTCCTCTTTGTTCCGATTTTTTAATTTCTATTTTTTTCTCTCTTTGTTTGGCAACATATCGTGATATCTACTTGCAGCCAGCCAGGCAGCCAGCCATCTAGCTGATTGGAAAAGCTGCACACAACAAAATAAACTGGAAAAAAGAAGCAAACAACAACAAAAACAACAATAGAGCATCATATGCTAGAATTGTAAAGAGAGAAAAAAAGGAATTTCAAGAAGGAAGGCTTCAAGGCTTTTGTAGTCTCCCTCTCTCTTCCTCTTTCGCTTGGGAATTTCTTTTTGCGAGAGAGTGGGAAAGGGAGTATTTCTTGTTCGTTGCTTTTTTTCGTATGCTTTAATAAGTTTAAAGATTTTGTTTTTGATTTTTTTCGCTTTGGAAAAAATATTTTTTTTATATAAACAAAACAAACGCAATCTAAATGGACTGAATTATTGAATTTTATTTCTTAAATAAGTGTAAATATTAAATATTTAAGGAATTTGATAGGGTTGAGAGGAGCGGAGAAATAACGGTGATAATGTGAGGTGTATAAATGCAAAATAACAATCCCCTCCAGGTCATAAGTAGTCACTAATGAGGAACTAACATTAACACAAGCCAACAAAAACGAACAATTTTATTTTTGTCACTCAAATTTAAAAAAAAAATAATTCTTAAAAAAATTTTGTAACAATTTGACAGCTAGGCTGTCCCTGTTTTTCTATGTCTATGTAAATTTTTAAGCTTCAATAACCATAATAGAAATTCTCACTGTGCCATCCATTCAAAAAAATCATGAAAACATATTTCAAAATTCCATTTCATATTTCTACCCTAAAATAGCATTTCCACTTTCCTAAAAATATACTCGAAACAAATCGTGAAATAAATAATTGTGTATAAAAAAAAATAACCTAAAAACTATAAACGAAACCATGTAAATTTTATAAAAAAGAGATTATTCCATAACTAAACTTAAAAAATAGATATTCAAATAATTAAAAAACTACATTTAAATAATTTAAAAAAATTAAATTGTATTTTTGTTAAAATAAAAAAAAAATGAAATAAGTTTTAACTTAGCGAATATTATTATCCTTACATTTAAGGATTATTATTATTACTACCTTTAATTAATATTATTATTTTTTAATTATTAATTAATATTATGAAATAATTAATGTAATGTATTTTATATAGCCCCCTCCCCCCAAATGTATTGTAATTTGTATGTGTATCTCTCCATCTTAATTTAAAATATAATAATAATAATTAAAAACCAACCATGAACAAAGAAAACAAAAAAACTTAATGTTAAAAAAAAATTAAAACAACAACAACAATCGATTTTAAGCTTAATTAATAACGAACAAAAACAATTTTATTATAGTCACATTTCTTTTCATAAAACTATTTCCTTTTTCTTCAAGTTTTTCCCACAACAACAAATTGTAAATTACTCCTCTAACTATTTTCTCTATTGCAACAAAAAAAGTATATTTTTTTATAATCTCTAATTTTTTAATGTGTGTTTTTTTCTTCTTCTCCCTATTTTGTGTATAATTTTCTATACATTTAAAATTTTTTAATAATTCTCGTTCATCTTCACCAAAACATCAAAAAATATACTTTTTTTACATAAGTGCCTATCTATATATTTTATTATTACAACAACAACTACTACAACTATAATTCGATGTATAATTTTTTTCTATTATTATTTATTTATAAAAATTATTTTTTTTATAATTTTAATTGTAAAACGATGTGCGAAGTTTAATTTTTAATGAATTGAAATGATGATGAGATGAAAGAAAACAACAAAATGAAAAACCTTAAATTTTGAAAAACAAAACAAAAAACAATAAAAAAGAAAAAAATATTTTATATAAAAAAAATAAAATTCTTTGTGCGTTTTTGTATTTTAGAAGGTTAAAATTGGGGAATTTCAATAAAAACTAAAAAAAAAATGTTCACGCCTATCGGTAGTCCATGAAAAAATAATTGAAAAAAAATCCGCACCTATGGTAGCCCCTTTAAAAAATATCCATTCCTATGGATAGGCCAATTATTTTAAAAAATATCCACGCCCATGGTTAGGCTATGAAAAAATAATAAAAAATAATTTAAAAAAATTCATGCCTTTGGTTAGGCCATAAATCCACGCCTATTAAAAGACCATGAAAAAATAATTTAAAACAAAATCCGCGCCTATGGATAGGCCACGAAAAAATAGTCTAAAAAATCCACGTCTATGGATAGGCTACGAAAAAAAATTAAAAAAAAATCCACGCCTATGGATAGGCTACGAAAAAAATAGTTTAAAAAAAAATAGTTTAAAAAATCCACGTCTACGAAAAAAAATAGTTTAAAAAATCCACGCCTAGGGATAGAGCCTGAAAAAAATAGTTTAAAAAATCCACGCTTAGGGATAGATCCTAAAAAAATAGTTTAAAAAATCCACGTCTACGAAAAAAAATAGTTTAAAAAAAGTCCACGCCTATGGATAGGCCACGAAAAAATAGCCTCAAAAAATCCACGCCTATGGATAGGCTACGAAAAAATAGTTTAAAAAAATCTTCGCCTATGGATAGGCCACGAAAAAATAGTTTAAAAAAATCCACGCCTATGGATATGCTACGAAAAAAATAGTTAAAAAAAATCCACGCCTATGGATAGGACACGAAAAAATAGTTTATAAAAATCCACGCCTATGGATAGCCCAGGAAAAAATAATTTAAAACCAGTAAGGAATGCAGTAAAGTCGGATGGGGCCGACTATATGATACCCTTCACCACTTTGGGTATATTCAACAGATGAATCCTAACAGACGTCGGATTTTTAAAGGACCAGTAAAATGAAATTGGATCCATAAACATGTCATTCTGCAACCGATACTAAATTTGTCATTTGGTCAGATATAGAAGCTATACCGATTTCAGGAAACTTAACACACATTATTCTAGACCTAATTCATTACGCTGTGCCAAATTTCGTGGAAACCGAAAGATATTAAGGGACTTTGTTGGACCATTTACATTTAATAGGATGAAAATATATATGGGAGCTTTATCTAAATCTGAACCGATTTTCAGGAAATTTAACACACATCATCATTCTAGACCTAATTCATTACGCTGTGCCAAATTTTGTGCAAATCGAAACATATATAGGGGTTTTGGTGCACTATTTACATTTAATAGGACGAAACTATATATGGGAGCTATATCTGAATCGATTTTCAGGAAACTTAACACACATCATTCTAGTCCTAATTCATTACGCTGTGCCAAATTTCGTGCAAATCGAAAGATATATAAGGACTTTGGTGCACCACTTACATTAAATCGGACGAAAACATATATGGGAACTATATCCAAATCTGAACCGATTATTCCCAATTTCAATAGGGTTCGTCCTTGGGGCAAATAAGTGACCTATTCCAATTTTCATCCAAATCGGATCATAAATGCGACCTGTACTTTTTTCACAAAAATATATGGACGGACGGACGAACATGCGTAAATCGACTCAGAAAGTGATTCTATGCATATTCTCAAAAGGAACCATGTGTCTATCTCGTTTCCTTTTGCCTGTTACAAACATATGCACAAAGACATAATACCCTGTATCACAGTGTGGTGAAGGGTATAAAAATCCACGGCTATATGTAGCCCATGAAATAATAATTAAAAAAAATGTTTGGCAGTGAAACAGTACACGAGATATAAGTAAGCAGTTAAAAACAGTGATTCCAAAAAGATAATAGATAAAATTCACCCTTTAAAAGTGTAAAAAAATATGTCAATGTCAGTGTGTAATAAAACTTCAGAATTTCCTCTAACCATATCTGCAAAATTTATAAAAATCGGTTAAGTAGTTGCCGAGTTATTTGCATTTCAATTTAACGATGCTTCGAAATACCCCCTCCTACTCGATTCTGGTCGCCTATTACTTGAAAATGAGAAACCACACAAAAATCTGTCTTTTAAAAAAGGCAAAAATTGTTTTCATAATGTCTGTCTGTAGGGGCAAAGGGCAGTTCGATGTGCAATTTCTTGTTGCTTGATATGTAGGTGTGATTGTATGCACATATACAATGTAAAATATATTTACTTACACATACACACACTGTAGCTGTATGAAGAAAAAAATTCCATTTTTGCAAGATCGATTTTTGTGGTGTTTTTCATTTTTTGATAATAGGCGCCCAGCATCGAACAGAAAGTATATTTCGGCGCATGGTAGAATTGATATTCGAATGACTCCGGAAATACTTAACTGTTTTTTATGAATTTTGCAGCAATGGTTAGAGGGAATTCTGCAGTTTTATTACACAATGACGATATATATTTATTACACCTATAAAGATGATTTTTCGGCTATTATCTTTTTGGCAACACTGTTTTTAACAGTTTACACACATCTCGTGTTTTGTTTTTCTGTCCGACATCTTCAGTTTGGTCCATAATTTTTACGATGAATCGTCATACAAACGATCAACGCTTTCAATTCATTGAATTTCATAACTAAAAAGCGTGCTTTGCTAAGAATGTTCATAGCGCGTTTGTTCAATTTTATGGCTGTGAAATCGATCCATTGAAGCGGCTATTTTTTACTCCATTTCAAGTAGATATATACCGATTTCAATTCCCTTTACGACCATACAATTTGGCGAACGGAGCGCCATATATTGATTCCGTAACTGGAAATTTCATAAATGTAGAGTTTAATGTCCTGGTTTTTGTCTCATAACTTTGGAACTACTGGAGGTATTGTAATAAAATGGATGTCATATGAAAGGTAGGAAATCTGACTATTTCGTAATCTATTCAAAATATAATAAAATATGAAATGTTTTATTTGAAAAGTTATGTAGGAGGATACGTTTGTATGTTATTGCCTTACAAAGGTTTTCAAAATACAATTTGCCGATTCTATGTCAAAGATCAATATTTATTCTTTTATTTGTTTTAATAGAGCTAGTTACAGGCCATGAACGACATTTCTGAAGCCAAATATTGATTTAAGTAAGGAAGACATATTACAGTATGTAATTGGTTAATCCCTTCGAGAGCTATCTCGCACCCCAGTCAGACAGACGGACATTTGTAAAGCCACTCCAAATTGTGTAAAGCGGATTTGGCCCAAAGAAACATGGATTCTAAAATCAATATTTCGATGAAGCAGTGTATATACCCTTATATATATACATGAACGCCATCTATTGAAAGGAATGATCGGTAACAGCAAAATATTTTGCTTCAGAAATGTCTTTCATGGCCTGTAACTAGCCCTATTAACACAAATAAAAGGATAAATATTGGTCTTTGTCATAGAATCGGCAAATTGTATTTTGTATGACAATAACATACAAATTTATCTCCTACATAATTTTTCAAATAAAACATTTCACATTTTTTTTTTTAAATTTTGAATAGATCACAGAATAGTCAGACTTCCTACCTTTCATATGACATAAATTTTATTTAAATACCTCCAGTAGTTCCAAAATTATGAGACAAAAACCAGGACATTAAATTCTACATTTATGAAATTTCCAGCTACGGCATCAATATATGGCACTCCGTTCGTCAAATTGTATGGTCGTAAAGGAAATTGAAATCGGTATATATCTATATGAAATGGTCGCTTCAATGGTTTGATTATATAGCCATAAAATTGAAGAAACGCGCAATGAACTTTCTGAACAATGCACACATTTTAGTTATGAAATTCAATGATTTGAAAGCGTTGATCGTTTGTATGACGATGCATCGTTAAATTATGGACCAAACTTAAGATGTATGACAGAAAAACAAAACACGAGATGTGTGTAAACTGTTAAAAACAGTGTTGCCAAAAATAAAATAGCTAAAAAATCACCTTTATAGTTGTAAAAAATATATTTTGTCATTGTGCGATAAAACTGTAGAATTCCCTCTAATCATTGTTGCAAAATTCATAAAAATCGGTTAGGTATTTCCATAGTTATTCGTATTTCAATTCTATCATACTCCAAAATATACTTTCTGTTCGATGCTGGGCGCCTAATACCAAAAAATGAAAAACACCACAGAAATCGATTTAGCAAAAATTGATTTTTTTTCTTCATACAGCTACAGTCTGTGTATGTGTAAGTAAATATATTTTACATTGCATATGTGCATAAATCACATACAATCATCACACCTACATCTCAAGCAACAAGAAATTGCAACTCGAACTGCCCTTTGCACCTACAAGTATGCTATAATTTTCATGCAACAGCAGACAGACATTATTAAAACAATTTTTGTCTTTTTTAAAAGACAGATTTTTGTGTGTTTTTTCATTTTCAGGTAATAGGCGACCAGAATCGAGTAGGAGGAAGTATTTCGAAGCAGCGTTGAATTGAAATGCAAATAACTCGGCAACTACTTAACCGATTTTAATAAAAATTGCAGATATGGTTAGAGGATATTCTGAAGTTTTATTACACACTATTTTTTATACCCTTCACCACACTGTGGTACAGGGTATTATGTCTTTGTTAATATGTTTGTAACAGGAATCGAGATAGACGCATGGTTCCTTTTGAGAATATGCATAGAATCACTTTCTAAGTCGATTTATGCATGTCCGTCCGTCTGTTGGTGTTAAATTGTAAACAAAGTACAAGTCGCATTTATAATCCGAATTGGATGAAATTTGGCACAGCTCATTTATTTGGCCCAAGGACAAAACCTATTGAAATTAGGAAAAAGTCGGTTCAGATTTAGATATAGCTCACATATATATTTTCGTCCGATTTTATGTAAATGGCGCACCAACGTCCCTTTATATCTTTCGATTTGCACGAAATTTTTGCACAGCTCACGTAATTGAGTCTAGAATTATGTGTGCCAAGTTTCGTGAAAATCGGTCCAGATTTAGATATAGCTCCCATATATAGTTTCGTCCGATTTTATGTAAATGGCGTACCAAAGTCCCTATATATCTTTCGATTTGCACGAAATTTGGCACAGCTCACTTAATTGAGTCTAGAATGATGTAAGCCAAGTTTCGTGAAAATCGGTCCAGATTTAGATATAGCTCCCATTTATAGTTTCGTCCAATTTTATGTAAATGACCAAAGTCCCTATATGTCTTTCGATTTGCACGAAATTTTGCATAACGTACTGAATTGAGCCTAGAATGATGTCTGCCAAGTTTCGGTTCAGATCGGCAGAATCAGAATCGGTTCAGATTTAGATATAGCTCCCATATATATTTTCGTCCGATGTTATGTAAATGGCGCACCAAAGTCCCTACATATATATTGCGATTTGCACGAAATTTGGCACAGCGTACTAAATTAAATCTAGAACCATGTGTGTTAAATTTCGTAAAAATCGGTTCAGATTTAGATATAGCTCCCATATATATTTTCGTCCGATTTAATGTAAATGGTGCTCAAAAGTCCCTATATATTCTTCGATTTGTAGGAAATTTGGCACAGAGTAATGAATTAGGTCTAGAATGATTTGTGTAGGTTTCGTGAAAACCGGTTCAGATTTAGATGTAGCTCCCTTATATATTTTCGTCCGATTTAAGGCAAATGGTGTACCAAAGTCCCTTAATACTTTCGGTTTTCACGATTGCTGGCACAGCGTAATGAATTAGGTCTAGAATGATGTGTTTTAAGTTTCCTGAAATCGGTTTAGTTAGATATAGCTTCTATATCTAACCAAATGAAAAATTTAGTATCGGAATGACATGTTTATGGATCCAATTTCATTTTAGTGGCCCTTTAAAAATGCGGCGTCTGTTAGGATACAACTGTTGAATATACCCAAAGTGGTGAAGGGTATCATATAGTCTGGATTTTTTAATATACAATTGTGGATTTTTTAATATTTTTGTTTCATGCGGATATTTCAATAAACATTGAACCGAGGCAAGATTATCGATGAAAATGGGATCCATCACCGTTTTTTATTAACATTTCTTTAAATATTAAATAAGCAGTATTGATTGTTTTTTATAGCAGCCATCTTTCTTTAAGGACTACCAAATGAGTTATGTTGAATTTTCTGAAATTTATTTCCTGATATGAGCCCAAAAATGTTGTTCCGAATATCAAACCTGGTACATGTTACGGAACTAAAAGCCCGTAGTATGCCAATTAATTTAATTTTCTATCTACCTGTTCTGGATGCCTGGTAGTTTGGTTGAGAAATTTCTGAAAGAAAATATCCAGCTGAGCCTGACATCGTTCGTCAATTTGTTTCTCTACACCACTACCATTTTATTAAGTAAATAGTGTATGTAGTTGAGTTATTTCTTTATGTACATTCTTCGTTTAATAAAACAAATAAAGAGATTTAAACAAAATACTAAAATGTTTTTTTATTTATGGACGTCTAAAAAATCTCTTAGTGGGGGTTCACAATCTTAGTTTCTTAGTAACGCCCAATGTCACAATAATGGCTCCCAATGAATTTGAAAAAAAAATCCCAAAAATTTTGTGCAATTTTGCGCAAATTTCACAAATATACCAGGCGCCCAGAATGAAGTAGCAAGTTGCCCGCCAAAAAAATAAAATTTTCCAAAAACTTTGGTCTGGCAACACCCTACCCGCGAAAAAAATTCGAGCGCCTATAAGTATGCTACAATTTTTGTAATTTCTTTGTACGGCATTGCCAGATGCAATTTTTTTACTTTTTTTGCCGGCTACTTTCTATTTTTTCTGGGCGCCTGGTATTTTTGTGAAATTTGCGCAAAAAATGCATACAACCAGGTGAATGAAAAATTGTGACGTCATCACAGAAATTATGTCGCATGCGTAGGGTCATGTATACTTACCACATTTTTTTGGTATCCGTAAATAAAAAACAAATATTATTTTTAGTAAATTCATTATTCTTTATTCAATATTCTTTGTAAAAAAATATATACATGCATTTAAAAAATATATTAACATATAAATTTTAAGAAATAATTTTCTTAACAACTTAGCCCACTTATTTGGACTATATTCTATTGTAATCCTTCCTTGTGGAATTTTATGATTAAGAGATGAGGATAATTCCAAAATATATATATTGATCGTTATCGGCGGGCCTGCCATATTTTCAAATAATTTTTATATCGTTTTCGATTGTCATCGTACGGAAATTCGAGCATATATAATTCATAAAAACCTGGAATGAAAAATAAGAGATACATTTAATATATATACATATATATATAGGCGTGGATTTTTTAAAGGGCTATCTATAGGCGTGGATTTTTTAAAGGGCTATCCACAGGCGTGGATTTTTTAAAGGGCTATCCACAGGCGTGGATGTTTTAAAGGGCTCTTTTCAAGGTCTATTATAGGCGTGGATTTTTTAAGAGGCTTTTTTCAAGATCTATTATAGGCGTGGATTTTTTAAGGGGCTTTTTTCAAGGTCTATTATAGGCGTGGATTTTTTAAGGGGCTTTTTTCAAGGTCTATTATAGGCGTGGATTTTTTAAAGGTCTCTTTTCAAGGTCTATTATAGGCGTGGATTTCTTAAGGGGCTTTTTTCAAGGTCTATTATAGGCGTGGATTTTTTAAAGGGCTCTTTTCAAGGTCTATTATAGGCGTGGATTTTTTAAAGGGCTTTTTTCAAGATCTATTATAGGCGTTGATTTTTTAAGGGGCTTTTTTCAAGGTCTATTATAGGCGTGGATTTTTTAAGGGGCTTTTTTCAAGGTCTATTATAGGCTTGGATTTTTTAAAGGGCTCTTTTCAAGGTCTATTATAGGCGTGGATTTTTTAAGAGGCTTTTTTCAAGATCTATTATAGGCGTGGATTTTTAAGGGGCTTTTTTCAAAGTCTATTATAGTCGTGGATTTTTTAAAGGGCTATCCATAGGCGTGGATTTTTTAAAGGGCTATCCATAGGCGTGGATTTTTTAAAGGGCTATCCATAGGCGTGGATTTTTTAAAGGGCTATCCATAGGCGTGGATTTTTTAAAGGGCTATCCATAGGCGTGGATTTTTTAAGGGGTTTTTTTCAAGGTCTATTATAGGCGTGGATTTTTTAAGAGGTTTTTTTCAAGATCTATTATAGGCGTGGTTTTTTTAAAGGGCTCTTTTCAAGGTCTATTATAGGCGTGGATTTTTTAAGGGACTTTTTTCAAGGTGTATTATAGGCGTGGATTTTTGAAAAAAAAAAATCAAGGGCTAAATATTATTTGTATTCAAATATGTTTTGTATTTATTGTTCCCATTCATAAGGTAGCTGCTACTGAATCTCTTCCCCATCATAAAAAGGGAAACCAAATAGATATTGTTCATCTAAGGATGACTTGCAAATTTTTACAAAACCACACAAGGGATTTCACTCATCCATCTAACAATTTTCGATTATCCATTCATATATCCAGCCATTGATCATGGACACATCAATGTTAACATTTCAACAAATCAGGCACCCAAAAGAAATAAAGGTAAAGACAACAAAGCCGACAACCGAACTATTCATCAGATTGATGATATTATGATATACATATCGGCGTTTATTGTTGTGGTTATTTAACCCTTTTTTCCATTTTTGTGCTCTTTTTTCCATTTTGCCATTCACTAAATGCAACACTGACAGCCTAATTGGAGCTGTAAATCAGAATCCAATGATGACGATGCAGCATCTCAGCCATTCCAGTCAGACAATGTAGTACCAGCACCAACACCACAGACCGAACAACCGACCAATTTGACTGGACGGCTGACTGACTGGCTGGCTGGGAAGTGAAATCTCTTTTTTCATGGCAGCCATGAACTTTTCTTTTGTTCAATGTGAACAATTAAACATCCTTTTATACAAATATCAGCAGGTTGACCGACCGACCGATCGATCGTATCGAACAATAACTGAAACTGAAAATTGAAAATCATTCAATAAACGTAAAACAATATGGAAGCGAATGAAATCTGTAACAATAACTCCTTTACAAAAAAAGGCATTCATAATTGCTGCTTAAGTAGCATTTTAAGAATAACAACAATGTGAATGATTTTGTTTTGATTTTCATGGTTGATGTGGATGATGAGGATGATGTCCGATCTCTGTTGAGAGTATGGTGGAACAGGTGAACTCATTCAAAATCGAAATTTTGTGGTTAAGAATGAATTTGGTTTGTGAAATTAAGTGATGTGAAAGATCTAACCGCAAATTGGATCTTCATACACACATATCTAAAAGACAATGAACTCTATGATATTGAAGAGTTATTAATCAAAATTGAAAATGTCTTGGTTTTAGAAAAAAAAAAAACAGCAACTGTGGCATATAATGGTTTTGATTGATGGCTGATTAGATTGATGAAGGGGGTTGATGTTTTTTTTTTCTTCTTTGAGTGTTGTTAATTTGTTATGTTTAATTACCATAACTAGAGTGGAAAGAACTAAAAAAGAGGTACTGAGTACATGATAATCTTCACGAAGTCGGAAACATATGACAGATGTTTCGAGATTATCAAATGGACCAAAACCTGAACCTTTTTCTGGTCACACTAGTGCCAAAATTATGGCCCTAACCTGGAACCTGGTCAACGAATAAATATGGCAAATCGAAGGATATGGGGGATATTCTGAAATTTTGAAAGTGGTGTACACCTTGCTAAATACCGGATTAAAAAAATTTGTGGGTACTATATACGTGTTTTTTGTAAATATTTTTTTAAGGTTCAATTAAGGGGACCCCCCATTCTCGGTGTCAAACATTTTTTTGATTTAATTCGAATCTACTCTAATTCTGTAATGTCCCTGCAAACTTTCAAGTGAAAATCTCAAGAACTCTTGAAGATATAGCCGATTTATTGTGTCAGCATCAAGGGACGTGTGATTCTCAAACTTTAAACGCATTTTTCTCGAAGCGAATGGCGGGCACGATAACTCAAAAACTAATAATCCAATCGGTCCCAAATTTTGACACGTTTCTCTGGGAGTGTATTGCTCTCGTATGAACTAGGATAATGCCAATCGGTCAAGACCTTCCTAATTTTTTAACATAGTTTGTGGTCAAAAATAGGCGATTTTCCAAAAAAATTTTCAAAGTTCCGCCATTTTGTTAATTGTTGTGCGAAGTCAATAATCCTAGTTCATACGAGAGTCATATAAGTACTCTTTCTAACGCCGTTTGAATTTTCGGATTCCGATGTTCCAGTGAGGAGTTATCATGTCCGCTATCAAAAATAAGGATCACAAAAAACAACGACAAAGCAACAACAAAAAATTTTTGTAAATTATTTTTCTTCCTTTTTAAATCTTCAAATAAATAATGGCAATGTTACAAACATTAACAAGCATTGGTATTAATTTACCAGCCCATTTAAAATCTTAAAAATAAAAAATCGAGAACGTGGGCGTTCCCTTAAAGGTGTATTTTTAGAGATATATTTTTAATGAGCCAACAATGGCCGTGAGTTTACAAAAATAATTTTAAAAATGTTTTAAAACGACCAAATTTAGGTGAGGATTTAAAAAAATGTATTTTAAAGGGTCAACTACAAGAGTGGATACTAAAGGGCCTAATCTAGGTTGAGAATTGAAGACGTCTTGGATTTTCAATTTGAGCTTGGACCTTTTAAAGTATTTGGATTTCTAATAATATTAAACAAATAAAGTAAAGGGGACCCCCTCCCATTCTCGGAGTCATTTTTTTATTTAATTCGAATGTCCCTACAAAATTTCAAGTGAAAATCTCAAGACTTCTTGAAGATATAGCCGATTTATTGTACCAGCATCAAGTGAGTGTCATTTTGTCATTTTTTTTTCACACAAAAGTCGGGGTTAAAACAGGCATGCTTATTCTTTGGCCCGATCCCCTTTCCTATGTAAAGATTCGCTATGTTTGGACCATAAATGCTGCGTCTGGAGCGACCAGAAAAACCAGCAATAACGTCATGAATATATATGTATATGTGGGGATTATATCGATATCTGGACCAATTTTTCCGAATATTATGCCAAATTTCGTGCAAATCCAAGGATATATAGGGACTTTGGAGTACTATTTATCTTAAATCGGACGAAAATATAAATGGGAGATATATCTAAATATGAACCGATTTTCACGAAATTTAACACACATCGTTTTAGATTTAATTTAGTACGCTGTGATAAATTTCGTGCAAGTGGAAGAATATAAAGGGACTTCCGTGCACCATTTGCATAAAATCGGACGAAAATATGTATGGGAGTTTTATATAAATCTGGAATCTGGATTTTCCCGAAACTCACCACGTATCATTCTATACTCAATTCAGTACGCTGCGCCAAATTTCGAGCAAATCGAAAGATATTTAGGGAATTTGGTGCACAATTTACCTTAAATCAGACGAAAATATATATGGGAGCTATAACCAAATCTGAACCGATGTTCAGGAAACTAAACACACATCATTCTAGACTTAATTTAGTACGCTATGCCAAATTTTGTCCAAATCGAAAGATATACAGCGACTTTAGTACACCATTTACATTAAATCGGACGAAAATATATATGGGAGCTATATCTAAATCTGAACCGATTTTCACGAAACTTAGCACACATAATTCTAGGCTTAATTC
Source organism: Musca vetustissima (assembly GCF_032173495.1). Lineage (NCBI taxonomy): Eukaryota > Metazoa > Arthropoda > Insecta > Diptera > Muscidae > Musca > Musca vetustissima. The sequence continues at coordinate 85,539 of NW_026874218.1, read as the reverse complement.
AGTACGCTATGCCAAATTTTGTGCAAATCGAAAGATATTTAAGGACTTTAGTGCACCATTTACCTTAAATCGGACGAAAATATATATGGGAGCTATATTTAAATCTGGACCGATTTTTCCCAATTTCAATAGTGTTCGTCCTTGGGCTAAATAGACGGCTGTGCCAAATTTAAAGCGGATTATAAATGCGACCTGTACTTTGTTTACAATTTAACATCAACAGACGGACGGACGGACATGCATAAATGGACTTAGAAAGTGATTCTATGCATATTCTCAAAAGGAACCATGTGTCTACCTCGTTTCCTTTTGCCTGTTACAAACATATGCACATAGACATAATACTCTGTACCACAGTGTGGTGAAGGGTATAAAAAACCCGTCTATATTTGGTCCTTGAAAATAATATTTTTAAAAATCTACGCCTTTTTATGGCCTTAATAAATATTTGTAATTATCCACGCCTCCATTAGGTCCTTAAAAATATTTTTATAAAAAAAATTATTTAGGTCCTTGAAAAAAATATTTTTAAAAATCCACTTCTATATTAGGTCCGTGAACAAAATATGTTTTTAAAAGTTTTCGACTATATTAGGTTCTTGAATTGCTTTTTTTAATTCACGACTCTATTAGGTCCTTGAAAAATGTTGTTATTTAAATAATATTTTCAAAGACCTTGGAAAATATTAAAAAAATCGAAGCCTCTATTCGTAGAATATTTTTTATGTTATATCATTAACTTTTTTAAATATCCACGCCCCTATTAGGTCATTGAAAAAACTATTGTTATGAAAAGAATTGTAGGTACTTGAAAAAATATATTTGAAAAACCACGCTTTATTGTTGTTCCATAAACATAATTGAAAAATCCAAGCCTTTTTGTTGGCCCTTAAAATAGTTTTAAAAATCCAGGCCAATATTAGGTCCTTAAATAAATAATTTAAAAATCTATGATTATGTCCTGAAAATATATAATTTTTAAATGCACGATTTATTGTTAGGTATTAAAAAATATTTTTAAACATACATCAACACCGTGAATCTACTCCCACTTCTGCTACGCTCCTGCTAGATACAATTTAACTTCATTCATATCCCTTACATACCCCTACATCTACAAAAATACAGATAAAATAACTATATTATGCTGTGTGGTCGGAACTTTATTTCAAAAAAAAAGAAGAGGAACATTAATTTTTCCCCAAGTCATTTTCCATTAGGCTAACCTCTAATCGACCTTAAATGCGCAACAAATTAAGTAGTAAATAAAATGTCCTGCCCTGTCCTACACAAGAAAAAAGGCAAACGAAAAGGAAATATCACTAAATTAGCCGTAATTAATGTTAGGTGGACTATCAATTCGAAAATCATTTACGAACACCTTCCTTCGTGTTATCGAGTCCCGGGTATGACAGCAACAAAATGTGAAGTCAGAAAACAGGAAAATGGGAGCGATTAAAATGTGTGTGCGCCCCTCCAGAGAACAACTTTTCCTTTATCCTGACATACTAATTGTTGTAAAATGTATGTAAGTGATGTTCGGCTATTGTTGTTATTGTTGTTGTAATGGTGTTTCAATTTTCATTTTATTGATATTCCCAATGATTTGTGCTGCATCATTGCTACACAAAAAGAGAAATGAAAACACCTTTTTTGTGGAAAGTCTTGATCGGAATTCTGCTTCTTCTTCTTTCTTTGTATTTTAGATGCACTTGGGCTCATTTTGGTCAGCAGCTATCATTGGCAGTGGTGTTGTTGTTGCTGCTTTTGGTTGTACTCTCTCATCATCCGTTTCTGTCCCGTGCTGTGTGTGGCTTCTTATCAGCACTTATGTTGCTCTCCTGCTAATTGTCTTTTAGGCCCATTTTTTAGGACTGATGTTGTTGTTGCCATTGGCGTTTTAATATAGTGGTAGTGGTGGTGGTGGCGTTCGTGTTGTTGCCAGTGATGTTCCTGATTATTTGGCAGTTGTAGTAGTAGTAATGCTTGTCCACTTTGTTGTTATTGTTTTTCTGTGTAAAAATATTTCGTTTTCTTTATTGTTGTTGGTGTTGTTGCTTTTATTTTACTTTCCAGTTTCAGTTCACTGTTCTGTTTTTTATTACCACCAATTTGTGCTGCAACATTCTTTTCCTGTCCCTATTGATGATGGCGTTATTGCTGTTGGCCGTTCACTGTTGTTGTTGTAGCTGGAAGATTGCTTCGTTTTTTTTTTAATTCTCTCTCTTCTGACCTTTAATTGATAAGAGGAATTTGTCGTGCTGCTTCTTATATGTTTTCTCATTTAGTGTTGTTTTATAAATTAATTTATAGGAAATTTTACCTCGCCGCGGTTGGGGAACGAACCAAAACAATAAAAGGGATCGTATGAGTCATACTTAATGACAACAAGATAAGTTGACCAGTAACAGAAGAACAAGAAGAAGAAAAAAAGCCACCATGAATGTTATTGCCACCATGGATATGATGACGATATGTTCGATTTATCTAAATGGAAACAAAATTTAAGAAAAATATCCTCTTTTTGTAGAGTAGGATCAACGTTTGCGTTTGTTATATATTTTTCTGGTCTTGAACTTCTTTGGATAGAATACCTAGTCTATGTATTCCGAATTTATAATTTCAATATTTAAATTATAAACAGTATACATATATCTTCTATATATAGCCTTGTTCTTAGGTCTTTCAAAAATATTTGTTTATAAATTCAAGCCTATATTGGGTCATTGAAAAATAAATTTAAAAAAACTCTACGCCTATATTAGGTCCTTGAAAAAATTTAAAAAATCCACAACTATATTAAGTCCTTGAAAAACATATTTTTAAAAACCAACACCTTTATTTGGTCATTTAAAAAATATTTTTAATAATTCACGTCTATAATAATACATAGAAAGCCACGCCTTGTTGTTGGTGCTTTAAAAAAGTTATTTCTAAAATCCAACTGTATTAGGTTTTTCAAAAAAAATATTTTTAAAAATCAGCTTAGACCCTTGAAAAAAATATTTTTAAAAACCCCAATATATAAAGTTCTTGATTGGTCCTTAAAAACATATTTTAAACCAGTGAGCAGAGTAGTATAGTCGGACAGGGCCGACCATACGATACCCTACACAACTACCACGGAACTCTAACTTTATGCGGATTTTTATTCCGAGCCCAAAATTATTATCTGATCATCAACGATAATTAAAGGCGTTATCCCTGACAATACCTGGATCCTTTCCGCCCTCTAATGTTAATCGGTTACTAAATAACATATGAATATTTAAATGTAACTCCCACATCAGAGTACATACATACAATATAATGGACAGACGGTCAACCACCCTTTTAGATCTACTATCAACATCTCGGGTCTATGCCCTTCAGGGGTAAATATATACGCCATAGAATACAAATTTTCACACAAAAGTCAGGGTCCATTTGACCCGCTAAATATTGACCTATCTTTATCAAAAAAGTATGCTTATTCTTTGGTCCAATCCCCTTCTCCATGTAAAAATTCGAGATGTTTGGGCCATAACTGCGACCTCTGGAGCGACCAGAAAAACCGACAAAAATTATGTATTTGGTCCATTTCATCCCCTAATTATTAACCAATTTTTACAAAAATAATAGGGGTCTTCATTGGCCAGAACCCATCCTACATGCAAAATTTCGTGAAGATTGGTCCATAACTGTGGCCTGTATCGTGTTTACAAATTATAATGGACAGACGGACGGACGAACGGACATACATATCTAGATCGACTCAGCTAGTCGAGATATGACGATCGGTATACTTAAATGTGAGTCAAGGACCAATATTTCGCGGCGTTACAAACGCTTGGGGCTGCTCAAAGCTATAATACCCTGACAACATAGTTGTGTAGGGTATAAAAATCCACGCCTTGTTTAGATTCTTGACAAAATATTATTTAAAAAGCCACGCCTTGTTTAGATTCTTGACAAAATATTATTTAAAAAGCCACGCCTTGTTTAGATTCTTGACAAAATATTATTTAAAAATCCACGCCTTGTTTAGATTCTTGACAAAATATTCTTTAAAAATCCACGCCTTTTTTTAGATCCCTAAAAGTTGGTTCTAGGACCAATATTCCGCAGCGTCACAAACTCTGGGGGCACACAAATTTATAACACCCTCAAAACTTAGTTCTATGATGTGTGCTACCCGGGATTTATATATTTTAATATTGTTTGGTCGCGAAAAATTAGTTAGATCTACTAAAAATCAGATCTTAAAGTTATTCTCCATATGTGCCTGGGTGGTGGGTTTTCCATTTATGAGGTAATGGCAGAGATAAAACCGAAAATAGCATCCAAACAGGTTAAAGCATTTGTCTCCTCATGTAAATGGTGCACATCTGGTAGTCTGTCGCAGTTCTAAGATCGCCATTCTACATATCGCGTACATTCACCCTTTAGGTGTTTGGGAAACCTATCTAAAAATAAAAAAAATATTATTCATTCGATTTCACAGCAGAACGTGTCAGTTCAAAAATATCATGCAATTGCCGAAATCACGACATAACTGCAAAAACTTGAAAAAATTTCCCTTCTAGGTTCCCATACGAAGCTTTCCACACATCAGACCAAGAGCTCGATTTTGTTGCATGTTACGATTGAGTACATCGATACATGTTTTGTTATAGATCCCAGATAGAGCATTATCATCTAATATTCGGTATGTGGATGGTTATGCCAAATATTCAGAACGAAGAAATTGACTAAATTTGGCAATCCCGATTCGTGAAGGGTAGAAAACTATAGCGCAGACTAATCTCAATATTGATGAAAGTTATATAAGGGTCAGACGGATTTTATATAATATATTTTGAAGCCTCAAATTAAATTATTTTTGCTGATGTTTTGGCACTCCTGGTGCTTATTATGTATCTTTGAAATTTTCACAGGTTCAGAGTAATCGTAATTCTCCGAAAATCCAAAAAAATAGAAAACACGTGAACAATTCTATTTCCTATACTTCTGGCCAAGACTATCATCATTACATCTTCACAGCCCTCTCAAAAGGTATCGAACTGCCTAATCGATAAGATTAATCTTCAAAGAATGTCGAAGGGCAGAATCGAAATATACGAGCAATGAAAACGAACACATGTTAAGATCTTCAGAAGGAAAAAGAAAGCCGAAAGGCGCAACAGAAATTATGTAGATGGGTGTGTTTTACAAGAAATTAGGCAACACTTTGCAACACCGCTGTTAATTCCCGAGAAAAATCATTAAAAATGCAATTTTCGTTACGACAAATTACAAAACACACAAAAAAGGACACACGCACACAATATCGAATCGAATGATACGTCGTAATCGCGATAACGATCTTACAAAACATAACTTATCTAATCTATAATTCTATTGACCTACCATCAGGGTATAAAAAAAGAAACGAACGAAACCTAAGAAGGGACACGATCCTCTCTATCTAGCTGTGGCCTACAGATAGCGGGAGAAAAAAACAACAAATTATTGTCACTTTAGGAGGGAGAACCAATCTAGAAATTCATTCATTCATTGATGATTACCGTTTCTTTTTGGGATGAGAGGAATGAGATTGTATCTCTGGACAGGCTGATACGGATCATAGAATGTTGTAATTATAGGTCTTATAATGTAAATCATTTTAGAATGAGCGGGCAAAGGTAAATTCTTGTGTTCAGTATTTTTTGGTGCGTGTGACTAGTTGGCTGACTGTGCGGGGGCATGTGAGCTGTTCCTCACAAAAATTCTCAAGATTTTGGAACGGAGATAAGGCAAAAAAAGTAACACAGCAGGAAGGAATCGTGGAAGGCCACAACAGCACAGTAAGAAGGCAGCATCACTGTCATTACAACAACATAAATTAATGTTTGTTATGATGGTTACAACAAACACACACACGTACGCACGCACACACACACCCAGAAATATGATGAACATTATAATCACCATGTTTGGAGAACACAAAGATAGCCTTCCACATGAAGTCAGTTCTTTGATCTCCAACCAACCAACAAACATGATCATGCCTTCAGGTTATATACCTGATCCAGTGAGCCTCGATTTCATCACCAACCAACTGCTAGAAAAAGTCACAACTGTTGTCAAATGACTTTTGAGATGATGGTTTGAGAGTTTCCCTCTAAATTTCACCGACCTTTTCCCAAAAAAAAACAAACCTTTGGAAAACAACAGGGTACTTCGAAAATCTCCAATAATTTTGTAGTCTTATCTAGAATAAAAAATCTAAGCAAATGTTGTAATATGAACAAATGCCAATGCATCTGTACCACAGACAATTCGACTGGACTGATGATGGGAACACTCAATATCGAGTCGATTCTAGAACATAAATTTTCATTATGAAAGGTGGAGAGTAAACTTGAGATGACGATTATGATAAGCCATGGACGTTTTTCAAAAATTTTAATTGTTTTGCCGCCTTTTACATAGCTAGAATATTCAATTCAAAATTCGAATGATATAAAATTGTAATTTCAAAACAAAAGACTTAAGACACAAACATTAAACCACAATCAATTTTTATTTAAATCAAAGTCAAAAAACTAGAAAGTTAGACTTATTTTTTTAATCCATGCCTTCAAAAAATATTTATAAAAAATCCACGCCCGTCGAAACATTGAAAAAATGTTTTTAACAAGTTCGCGCAATTAGACTTAAAAAAAAAAATATATTATTTTTTTTTTTTGATGAACAAAAAATTCAAGAATCGAAACCTTGAAAAAATATTTTTTAAAAAATTCACGCCTTTGAAAACCTTGAAAAATAATTTTTAAAAAATCCACGGACGGGGCCGACCATATGATACCCTACACAACTTCCACGAAGATCTAACTTGGTGTGCTTCTATATTCTGATCTTGGGCAATATTGGCACTCTCTTGACCTTCACCTCGGGCTGTGTTGTTATGTTCGGCTTTCAATTGTGGCCTATAGATCGACTCGAAAAAAAAACACAAAAAGTAAGTTTTCGGTCCACTTCATCCCAATATTATTATCTGATCATCACCGAAAATTATAAGCGTTTTGCTTGACCATATACGCGCCATAATACAGATTTTGTAGTTTTTTACACAAAAGTCAGTGTCCATTTGACCCGCTCAATATTGACAGATCTTTAGCAAAACCGGCATGTTTATTCTTTGGCCCGATCCCTTCCTCCTTGTAAAAATTCGCGATGTTCAGGTCATAATTGCGGCCTTTGGAGCGACCAGAAAATGTATATATGGGAGCTATATCTAAATCTGGACCGATTTTCAGGAAACTTAACACACATCATTTTAGGCCTAATTCAGTACGCTGTTCCAAATTTCTTGCAAATCGAGAGATATATAGGGACTTTGGTACACCATTTACTTTAAATCGGACGAATATATATATGGGAGCTATATCTAAATCTGGACCGATTTTCAGGAAACTTAAAACACATCATTCTAGTCCAAATTCATTACGCTATGCAAAATTTCATGCAAATCGAAAGATATATAGGGACTTTGGTGCACCATTTACATAAAATCGGACGAAAATATATATGAGAGCTATATCTAAATCTGGACCGATTTTTCCCAATTTCAATAGGGCACATCCTTGGGCCAAATAAGTGAACTGTGCCAAATTTCATCCAAATTGGATCACAAATGCGACATGTACTTTGTTAACAAAAATACATGGACGGACGGACAGACGGACATGCATAAATCGACTTAAAAAATGATTCTATGCATATTCTCAAAAGGAACCGTGTGTCTATCTCGTTTCCTTTTGCCTGTTACAAACATATGCACAAAGACATAATACCCTGAACCACAGTATGGTGAAGGGTATACAAATCCACGCCTATATTTAGCCCTTGAAAACATATTTTTATAAAATCCACTCGTCGATAGGCGTACTCGAAAATACCCGAAAAAATATTTTTAAAAAGTCCACTCGTCGATAGACTTACTCCAAAATACTCGAAAAAAATATTTTTAAAAAACCCACACCTATCAAATACTGGAAAAAATATTTTTAAAAAATCCGCGACTAAAATTTAAATTGAAAAAATACTTCTTATTGATACAAATCAAAAGATTTAAGACACAACCACCAATATGTGTTTTAAATCATTTAATTGTTACTTGCTATCAATATATAAATATTCGCCCCCTTTATAGTTATTTTCTAATAAATCCCACACTGCAATAACAATTGAAATTTGACACGTACTATATTCAAAAAATGGAAATTAAAATAAAAATTCTTTTGTGGCGCCAATTAAGTAATTAAATGATCTATAACAAAATAAATATATGCTGAATTCCCATAAAAAGTCAACAGGATAGCACATTGACATCCGAATATCTAATGAAATATATTCTAAAGTAATTAAATTGAAATTTTTTAATAGACTTCAAACAATTATTTATCCATAAACATTGGAAAATGAGCTGGGTGGAAGAGAAAAAGAAAATCCAAAAGAAAAGAACGTGTCATTAAATGAAGACGACAACAACTATAACATGTGGGGAAAAGTGATTAGAAGGCAAATTCCACAAACCACAGGCATGCAAGGCATTCCGCAACGGAAAGCATGGATTCCACACCATCCTCGCAAGCCACATCAATGTGATTATTTGCATTCGAGCATTTCTAACGCCATCGATTTTTCTTTGCGGGTGAGGGGGAGAGGGTGCATGTGGCACAGTGGAAAGGTGAGGGGGAGACGGTTTAGCCTTGTGTCTTGTTGTGGAAATTCCTCTAGTTGCTCCAAATTCCTATGCAAAACGAGACAGGCAGACAGTCGAACTTGTGTGGTGTGGACACCAAAGAGATGCCAATTGTAGCAGTTGTTGTTGTTGTAATTGCATATGAGAGACAGGCAGTCAGGCCGGCATGCATTTTGTAATAATGAAGATGACTTCGTCGCTGATCATAATGAAGAAGACGTTGGCAACCAACCACAATGTGCTTATTGATGATATCAAATGTTAATGAACGCCAATGGAATGTGTGTTCAACAAATGCGAAAAAAGGAAGGAGAAGAGTGGCCTCAGGGGGCGGTGTGACTGGGTGAAGGTAAAACTAGGAAGAATTTTAATTGCCACACATACCCCCGTACTTTGTGCACACGTGGTGATTTTTATAACCATCTTATTTGCAATGAGAGAATGTTAAAGAACAGAACTTCTGGTCCAGCTTGATGATCTTCTCACAACAAGATTGCGTTTTCTTCAGTTCTATCATTGACAGAGGCGAGTGCATTCAAGCAAAGATAAGTGTGTCTGATCGGCTAGAAAAATTATTAAGAGTACCAACAGCATCATCTTCGGCCTTAGCTAATGCAAAAAAGTGAGTGCAGCTCACTGTCTCCTAGCGAAAATATGGCAATAAAAAAACCTCCGAACCGAACGAACGCACATAGTATTACATATGACATTCAAACCAGTATTCGATGTTATTTATAGCAGCTAAGCACCAATAATAATAACAGCAGCAACAATAACAACAAAATTCACAACAACATGTTTCTACTAGACCATATTCAAAATCACGCCAGGCATCTGCCGGCCAACAGCATTCTTGAGGAGAAAAAAAAAACAAAAAGCTCAAAAAAGAAGAAGCGGAATCAAAGAAACGACAAAAAACACAACTGGGAAATGCAAAAAAGTGAAGGTCGTTTGAATTGCATTATGAATTGTGACAAGAATTCCATAGGAATTTTCCAAGAAAATTTACACTTGCATCTGCATGGATTCCGAAACTAGTTTGAGCTTAATCGAAAAAGAAAAATATGTTGTAGAGTTTTACTTTTTTTCCAAAAAAAGTAATCTGTTATTTGTAACAAGATTTTGGCAGGCTTTCATATGGTAAACTTGTTTTGTATTATGCACAACAGGGTATTAGACCCTGAAAAATATTCCTTAAAGAATCCACGCCTTGTATCAGACCCTGAAAAATATTCCTTAAAGAATCCACGCCTTGTATCAGACCCTGAAAAATATTCCTTAAAGAATCCACGCCTTGTATCAGACCCTGAAAAATATTCCTTAAAGAATCCACGCCTTGTATCAGACCCTGAAAAATATTCCTTAAAGAATCCACGCCTTGTATCAGACCCTGAAAAATATTCCTTAAAGAATCCACGCCTTGTATCAGACCCTGAAAAATATTCCTTAAAGAATCCACGCCTTGTATCAGACCCTGAAAAATATTCCTTAAAGAATCCACGCCTTGTATCAGACCCTGAAAAATATTCCTTAAAGAATCCACGCCTTGTATCAGACCCTGAAAAATATTCCTTAAAGAATCCACGCCTTGTATCAGACCCTGAAAAATATTCCTTAAAGAATCCACGCCTTGTATCAGACCCTGAAAAATATTCCTTAAAGAATCCACGCCTTGTATCAGACCCTGAAAAATATTCCTTAAAGAATCCACGCCTTGTATCAGACCCTGAAAAATATTCCTTAAAGAATCCACGCCTTGTATCAGACCCTGAAAAATATTCCTTAAAGAATCCACGCCTTGTATCAGACCCTGAAAAATATTCCTTAAAGAATCCACGCCTTGTATCAGACCCTGAAAAATATTCCTTAAAGAATCCACGCCTTGTATCAGACCCTGAAAAATATTCCTTAAAGAAAAAATATTCCTTAAAGAATCCACGCCTTGTATCAGACCCTGAAAAATATTCCTTAAAGAATCCACGCCTTGTATCAGACCCTGAAAAATATTCCTTAAAGAATCCACGCCTTGTATCAGACCCTGAAAAATATTCCTTAAAGAATCCACGCCTTGTATCAGACCCTGAAAAATATTCCTTAAAGAATCCACGCCTTGTATCAGACCCTGAAAAATATTCCTTAAAGAATCCACGCCTTGTATCAGACCCTGAAAAATATTCCTTAAAGAATCCACGCCTTGTATCAGACCCTGAAAAATATTCCTTAAAGAATCCACGCCTTGTATCAGACCCTGAAAAATATTCCTTAAAGAATCCACGCCTTGTATCAGACCCTGAAAAATATTCCTTAAAGAATCCACGCCTTGTATCAGACCCTGAAAAATTCCTTATATCCTTAAAGAATCCACGCCTTGTATCAGACCCTGAAAAATATTCCTTAAAGAATCCACGCCTTGTATCAGACCCTGAAAAATATTCCTTAAAGAATCCACGCCTTGTATCAGACCCTGAAAAATATTCCTTAAAGAATCCACGCCTTGTATCAGACCCTGAAAAATATTCCTTAAAGAATCCACGCCTTGTATCAGACCCTGAAAAATATTCCTTAAAGAATCCACGCCTTGTATCAGACCCTGAAAAATATTCCTTAAAGAATCCACGCCTTGTATCAGACCCTGAAAAATATTCCTTAAAGAATCCACGCCTTGTATCAGACCCTGAAAAATATTCCTTAAAGAATCCACGCCTTGTATCAGACCCTGAAAAATATTCCTTAAAGAATCCACGCCTTGTATCAGACCCTGAAAAATATTCCTTAAAGAATCCACGCCTTGTATCAGACCCTGAAAAATATTCCTTAAAGAATCCACGCCTTGTATCAGACCCTGAAAAATATTCCTTAAAGAATCCACGCCTTGTATCAGACCCTGAAAAATATTCCTTAAAGAATCCACGCCTTGTATCAGACCCTGAAAAATATTCCTTAAAGAATCCACGCCTTGTATCAGACCCTGAAAAATATTCCTTAAAGAATCCACGCCTTGTATCAGACCCTGAAAAATATTCCTTAAAGAATCCACGCCTTGTATCAGACCCTGAAAAATATTCCTTAAAGAATCCACGCCTTGTATCAGACCCTGAAAAATATTCCTTAAAGAATCCACGCCTTGTATCAGACCCTGAAAAATATTCCTTAAAGAATCCACGCCTTGTATCAGACCCTGAAAAATATTCCTTAAAGAATCCACGCCTTGTATCAGACCCTGAAAAATATTCCTTAAAGAATCCACGCCTTGTATCAGACCCTGAAAAATATTCCTTAAAGAATCCACGCCTTGTATAGATCTTCAAAAATATTCCTTAAAAAATCTACGCCTTGTATTATTACCTTAAAAAATTCTTTAAAAAATCCACGCATTTTATAGATACCCCAACAAATATCCTGTTATCTATCCACAAGGCAATAGTAAACCCAACAAATATAATAAATATTCTTCCACTTCTATATTATCAACCTTACTTTCCATAATCTTCCTTCCGCCGTGTTGATGAGTCATATTTACTTGTTTTGTTTAGAAACATTTTAACCAAAAATGCTTTTAGGCTAATGTAATACATCTTGATGACGCATTGGACCAAATCAATTTGGAGAACAAAAAACGCCGATCATCATCATTTTCTGTTTCAGGTCCAGATAAAGAGACACATTAATCCACCCAAAAAAAATCACTTGTGATGGCTGATTGCGTTCATTTCACCACAACAAACACACACAAACAAACAAAAACCTGAGTAACACAAACAGGATGTTGGTAATGCAGCAAATTAAGTCCAAATCTCCTCTTACTTAACAAGTGTAAGAGAGAAGAAATTTGGCCCTTTTTTGGAATCATGAATGGGGGAGATAATCACATATTTTGAATACTTTTAAGAAAAACAAAAAGCAAAAACAATTTGTCCCATCAATATTGAAATTAATTTAAAGGTTTAAAGGAAATAAAATGAAAAATCGACAACAAGATAAATATGGTTTAAAGAGAGACAGGAATAAAGAGCATGAAAAAATGGATAAATTTTGATGATGACTCATAAAATTGAGTGCAACAAACATTTCGATAAAGGAGGGGAAACTAGATTTTAACAAAGTGTCATTAATTACAAACAAAAATGTTTTAATAAAATTAAATAGAAGACTAATTAATGGGTTTTCATTCCCAACTAAGGGGTAAACAAAAGACTTAAGAACCAAACTCGCACTTATATGCCATGAAAAAATATCTCGGTTTCTAATGAACGATTCAAAAATCTAAACCTTGCGATGTGACCTGATATTGACCTTTAAATAGTTAAAAAAAAAACACATTTAATAAATCCATAAAAATATTCAGAAAAAATAATGTCAAAAAATCCAATATTGGTCTTTAAAAAAATAGTTTTTAAAAACTTCATTAAAGAAATATTTTTAAAATAATCGTGTATATTGACCCTTGAAAAAAGTATTACAAACATATTTGTATTTTTCATTTTTCAAAAAATCTATGCAATTGAAAAATATATCCATAACAAATGCAATTTGGTATTAAAGAATGGAAAAATATTATTTACATATACGTTTTAGAATTATAAAATAAACTTCACATTTATATTGGTCCTGAAAAAAAAATTTGAAATGGAAAAAATCCCCGCCTCAAAATAACGCTTCTTTATTCTTTAAAAAATAACGCCTTGTGTTAGGCTTCCAAAAAATATTCTTTAAAAAATCAACGGTCAAAAATATTCATAAAAAAAAATCAACACTCAAAAATATTCTCAAATTCAAATATTCAAATAGTCTTTAAAAAAATCTCAGCCATTTGTTAGACATGAAAATATTTTCTTAAACAAATCCACACCTTTTTATACCTTTCACCACACTGTGGTACAGGGTATTATGTCGTTGTGCATATGTTTGTAACAGGCTAAAGGAAACGAGATAGACACTTTCTAAGTCGATTTATGCATATCCGTCCGTCTGTCTGTTCATGTTAAATTGTAAACAAAGTGCAGGTCGCATTTATCATCCGATTTGGATGGAATTTGGCACAGCTCACTCATTTGGACCAAGGACGAACCCTATTGAAATTGTGGAAATTCGCTTCAGATTTACATATAGCTCTCATATAAATTTTCGTCCGATTTAATGTAAATGGTGCACAAAAGTCCCTATATATCATTCGATTTGCACGAAATTTGGCATAGCATACTGATTTAGGTCTGCAATGATGTGTGTTAAGTTTCCTAAAAATCGGTTCATATTTAAATATAGCTCCCATATATATGTTCGTCTGATTTTATGTAAATGGTGCACCAAAGTCCCTATATATATTTACATTTGCACGAAATTCGACATAGTGTACTGAATTAAGTCTTGAACGATGTGTGTTAAATTTTATGAAAATCGGTTCAGATTTAAATATAGCTCCCATATATATTTTCGTCCGATTTAAGATAAATAGTGCACCAAAGTCCCTATATAACTTTCGATTTGCACGAAATTTGGCATAGCGTACTGAATTGAGACTAGAATGATGTATGTACAATTTCTTGAAAATCGGTTCAGATTTAGGTATAGCTCCCATATATATTTTCGACCGATTTTATGTAAATGGTGCACCAAAGTCCCTATATATCTTTCGATTTGCACGAAATTTGGCAAAGCGTACTGCTTTAGGTCTACAATGATGTGTGTTAAGTTTCCTGAAAATCGGTTCAGATTTAGATATAGCTCCCATATATATTTTCGTTTGATTTTATGTAAATGGGGTGCCAAAGATCCTATATAGATTTCGATTTCCACGAAATTTGGTATGGGGTACTGAATAGAGTCCAGAATGATGTGTGTAAAGTTTCCTGGAAATCGGTTCAGATTTAGATATAGCTCCCATATATATTGTCGTCCGATTTCATGTAAATGTTGTACCAAAGTCCCCATATGTCATTCGATTTGCACGAAGTTTGGCATAGCGTACTGCTTTAGGTCTACAATGATGTGTGTTAAGTTTAGTGGAAATCGGTTCAGATTTGGATATAGCTCCCATATATATTTTCGTCCGATTTTATGTAAATGGGGTGCCAAAGACCCTATATAGATTTCGATTTCCACGAAATTTGGTATGGGGTACTGAATTGAGTCCAGAATGATGTGTGTAAAGTTTCCTGGAAATCGGTTCAGATTTAGATATAGCTCCCATATATATTGTCGTCCGATTTCATGTAAATGTTGTACCAAAGTCCCTTTATATCTCTCGATTTGCACGAAATTTGGCATAGCGCACTAAGTCTAGAATGATGTGTGTTAAGTTTCCTAAAAAAGAACCCAAGTCCGTATAGGTTGTTTTAAATTAGTTCTAATATCTATGTAGTCCACACATTTAATTTCGTAATTTCTTAAGGATATTGTACATATGAGCATCTCTGCCCCGTTCGACTTAACTACTTTCCTTACTGCTTTAGTCCTGAAAATATTTTCTTAAAAAAAATCCACACATTTTTTTGGCCCTGGAAAAAATATTCCTTAATAATCCACGCGTTGTGTTAGACCTAGAAATATATTCTTTCAAAAATCTACGCCTTGTGTTAGTACTAGAAAAAAATTTCTTGGAAAAATCCTCGCCTTGTGTTAGTCCTAGAAAAATGTCCATTAACAATCCATGCCTTGTGTAAGGTCTTGATATCTCGTTTAAGTGTAGTTATCTCTTTTTGCATTTTATAATGATATGCTTGCTCCAGGGATATATTTGTACTACGTATAAAACTTATCTCAAGCGACACCTTGTCTAGAAAAATTATAATGCCAAAACAATAATATATGTTTGTAATTTCTAGATTATGATTATTTGTTGTTTTTTTTTTAAATTTACTTGTTACACGAGGCGTTAACTGTCATTAACACTTCAAGAAAAATTAAAACGGCAGCATTTCATCAGCACATTTAGTGGCCATATATCAATTACTTAATTATTTCAACAAATCGCAGCGGCCGTCACATTCTGAAGTACCGAAGCATTCAAAGGCTATGAAGAAGGTGACAATGTAATACAAATTTATACGGTAAATCGCAAGAAAAACCAAACGCTTTGCATTAAATGGCAATAGAAATGCTAAACAAATGGACATTCCTGGCATAATTGAACGGTGGTGTCCGAATGGCAAAGGCCTGAGGCGAAGGTGGTGGCGAAGGTGTCGTATTGGTAATACAACAAGTGTTTATTGTTTTATTTATTTATTTTTGCCTAACAATTATGAATCACTTAGTAGTTTAATTAACGTTACGTTTGTTACACCAGAAGCGTATAATTTTCCAATTAATAAATGATAAATCATTATGGCAGTGTGTGGCTGGCCAAATGGCTGGTAAACCAGCTATTGGTACACCGTCATCAACGACAACAATTGCATGCATTGTTCATGCCAAGTATTATTATTTGTATTTTTTGTTTCACTTATTTATTTACCGCGTTAAAATTCCAATCATTATATTTATTTGTTTAAGAAACGTTTCTTGTTAAATATTTCTCCGCTAACATTTCAAATTGAAAGCGAAATCAATGTGATTAACACATGTCTTTTCGATTAATTTTAGCTTAGAATAGAAATCGATAGAAAAAGAGAAATATAGAGGGTGGGAGGGAGAAAAAACAAAAAAAACACTTCATCTAATCTGTATGAACAAAATATTATTTCAATATTTTTATTTTTTTAATATAATAATTTCGAACGTAATTAAACTCGATAATTGATGATGCTGTCAAATGTTGAATTTATATAATTAATTGAGTTGTCATATCATGCATCTGATCATTTATTAATAAGATTTATTTGCTTTAGATTAATCTCTATACAAATTAACAAAACAGTGACAGCTAAACAGCAACTACAAAAACAACAACAATCGTTAGTCAGTTTGTTTAAATAAAATGACTGGGTATTTAACCTACCGCACAAAGTAACTGAGTAGCTGTTTAATTAAATGGCATTTTGCCAATGAATGTAGAAAAATAAATATAAATGAAACAAAAGACTCAAGCAACAAACTTGCATTTGCTTAGCAAAATACTATATATTCAGGGTATAGCGTGTGATATTCTAACGGTGACAATAATTACGTTCAAAAGATTTCATTACAGAAATCTTGAATATAAAAAAATGAACTGAAAATTATTGGTATTTAAAATTGTGCATTTAAAGAATATTTTTAATGGCTAACAGAAGGCGTGGATTTTTTAAAAATTTTTGGCATTATTTGAGATGGCTAACAGAAGGCGTGCATTTTTTAAAGAATATTTTTGAGATGGCTAACAGAAGGCGTGGATTTTTTAAAGAATATTTTTGAGACGGCTAACAGAAGGCGTGGATTTTTTTAAGAATATTTTTGAGACGGCTAACAGAAGGCGTGGATTTTTTAAAGAATATTTTTGAGAGGGCTAACAGAAGGTGTGGATTTTTTAAAGAATATTTTTCTAACAGAGAGTATTTTTTCAAGACAAGAATACAAGGCGTGGATTTTTTAAAGAATATTTTTTCAAGACAAGAATAGAAGGCGTGGATTTTTTAAAGAATATTTTTTCAAGACAACAATACAAGGCGTGGATTTTTTTTCAAGAATATTTTTTTCAAGGGCCATACAAGGCGTGGATTTTTTTCAAGAATATTTTTTTCAAGACAACAATACAAAGGCGTGGATTTTTTAAAGAATATTTTTTCAAGACAACCACCAAAGGCGTGGATTTTTTAAAGAATATTTTTCTGAGGCTCTATACAAGGCGTGGATTTTTTAAAGAACATTTTTTCAAGACAACAATACAAGGCGTGGATTTTTTAAAGAATATTTTTTCAAGACAAGAATAGAAGGCGTGGATTTTTTAAAGAATATTTTTTCAAGACAAGAATAGAAGGCGTGGATTTTTTAAAGAATATTTTTTCAAGACAAGAATAGAAGGCGTGGATTTTTTAAAGAATATTTTTTTTTTCAAGACAACAATACAAGGCGTGGATTTTTTAAAGAATATTTTTTCAAGACAACAATACAAGGCGTGGATTTTTTAAAGAATATTTTTTCAAGACAACAATACAAGGCGTGGATTTTTTAAAGAATATTTTTTCAAGACAACAATACAAGGCGTGGATTTTTTAAAGAATATTTTTTTTCCAGACAACAACACAAGACGTGGATTTTTTAAAGAATATTTTTTCAAGACAACAATACAAGGCGTGGATTTTTTAAAGAATATTTTTTTTCAAGACAACAATACAAGGCGTGGATTTTTTAAAGAATATTTTTTTTCAAGACAACAATACAAGGCGTGGATTTTTAAAGAATGTTTTTTTTTCAAGACAACAATACAAGGCGTGGATTTTTAAAGAATATTTTTCTGAGGCATATTTTTTCAATACAAATTTCATCAATCATTTTTTGTCATTTTGCCCAGTTTTAGACTCCCATGAAAAATTCCCACCATATTTGCTGTTCTTATTACCACTTCGTGGTAACACGAAAAAAGCCAAGAACAGAAACAACAACAAAACCAAATACAAATGAGATTCTTTCCCACTATAACAATCGTTTTTTTTCTGGCCCGGTTGTTACATTGAGTGTGGTCATAAAAAAAAACCAAGTACGTAAGTTCAACAACAACAACAAACATTTCTGACCAACGGCTACAAGCTTCACACTCAGGGTGGTCCTTATTTGCCAAAAAAAAAGAACAGAATCTCATCCAACTAACCAATAAACACAGTACAAATGCCAAACCGTCACACGAATAACTTTCGGATGAAACATCAGCAACAACGATGACGTTACAGGTTCCAGTACGTTTCGGAACTATTCAAATGCTTGGAAGATGGGTAGTGTACTTTTGTATGTATTGTTTTGTTTTTTTTTTAGTTTTCGGCCACCATCATGAACATGGCCAATTGTAAGTAATGCTGGTCAAAAAAGCAGCAACAACAAAAACCAAACTTTAGAAATTATACAGCAACAACAACATGGAGAAACGAAAACAACCATGACCATTGTTTTTTCTGCTGGAAATGGAGTTGACTTGACTTTGAAGGGAACCACAAAATGTTGTCGATTACAGGAGCGGACTTGAATACCTGAAAAAATATTCCTTTAGAAATCCACCTCTTGTATAGACCTTGAAAAAATATTCTTTAAAAAATCCACGCCTCGTATAGACCCTGAAAAAATACTCTATAAAAAATCCAGCTCTTGTATAGACCTTGAAAAAATATTCTTTAAAAACCACACCTTGTATAGAGCCTCAGGAAAATATTCTTTAAAAATCCACGCCTTTTATAGTCCCTGAAAAAATAACCTTAAAAAAATCCACCACTTCTATAGTCCCTGAAAAAATAATCTTTAAAAAGATCCTTAAAAAAACTTCAAAAAATATTTTTTAAAAAAAATCCACTTTTTCTGTAGATCCTTGAAAAAAACTTCAAAAAATATTTTATAAAAAATCCACGCCTTGGATAATCCTTTAAAAATACGTTTCATTAACAAAGGCCCTCTTCCATTGAATTTTTGCGCCTTTGCTTTTTTTGTCATCGACATGGCTTTTGGATTTGGATGGATTGTTTGGCACGCTCACGAATTGCATTAAAAATTGCAATCTTAGGCGCACAAAGTTCATGTCAGGCAACAATGAAAAACAACAACAAGCCCAAAGAATTCACACACAATGCGCAAAAAAAACAAAAGCGAAAAATCCAAAGAATTTTCCAAAAATAAAAGAACAAAAACAACTTCAATTTAAACGCCATTTTCCCCTTGAAGCAGTAGAAAACTCTCAGGGAGGGCTATTGAAAATTGGCAGAAATGAAAGGACACTTAAAAAACAATTCACGTGTTTCATTTTGAGTTTGTATTTAGGAATGTATGAAGTTTGGGGTAGGACATAACCAGGATCTCAGCGTTTTTGCCATGGTCAAACATTTAGAAGTATTCTACAGCTAAAAGTTCTTCCACAGATCTTTTATGGACTAGTGATATTTTATAGGACCTCAATATTTAGAAATCATTAAACATGTATTCTATGTCTTGAAGGTCTTATGGTAGTCTTATTTTTGTGGGGGTGCTTGTGAAGGATCTCTATTGTTATGATACCTTCTACCGGGTTTATATAGTACGAAGATATTTAAATTGTCCTCTATGGCCAGGGGACCCACAATTATTGTGTAGGCCCTCTAGGCTTCTAAACTCAATAGCATCTCCTACATAATTCTCAAAGTAGACCTCAATATAATCCTACATAATTATAGGACCTAAATATTTAGAAATCATTAAACATGTCTTCTATGTCTTAAAGGTGTTATGGTAGTCTTATTTTTGTGGGGGTGCTTGTGGAGGATCTCTCTTGTTATGATACCCTCTACCGGGTAAACTCAACAGCACCTCCTACATAATTTTCATAATTTTGGACTTTGATCCTTAATGGAAATGCTGCAGCTGAAGATGCTTAGTTTATCCGTTGCTGTGTGTTTTTTTTTTTTGCCAAATTCTAGGATTGAAAGTAAATTTATTTCTTTATTGTTTTACCAATTTACATTGCAACATTTCAGAAACAACATCAACGGCAGGAACAACAGAAGTCAACAAAACAACAATAAAGCCGACTAAACATTAAAATTGTTAAATAAAAAAGACGGAACTCCCGTAATGATGATACACAAAGCACAGTGATTTTAAAAAATATAATTCAAACAGAAATTTCAGAACAAAAACATTTGTCTTCAAAACTTCACTGCAAAAATATATATATATATATATTTAAAGGATGCATAAGGGGGTTTATTTTTTTTAAGAAATCCACGCCTTGTTTGGATCCCTGAAAAATATTCTTTATTGTAGGGGATGATAGATACCATGCAATGACTCTGATTGGCTTTAACGTGGCGAAGTCCAGGCTTATCTTGGTCCCTCTTTCATCTCAATTGGGGACACTGACCTCCCCGAGGTGCCCGATGAAGTAGTGAGCTAATATGTGCCGCGAGTTCACCCATAAGAACTATAAAAAATTGGTTGAAGCGTCGGGTTAGTTGCCCACACTCGGAAAATCCCTCCTACAACGAAAAAGCAAAGAAAAATAAAACCGAACCCCCCTAATGTTGACGACCCTCGCAAACGTATAAAGCAACGTATAAAGCACCATCTGCGAATCTGCACTTGGAATGGGCGCACGTTGTACAGAACAGCCGAAGTTTTCGCCTTGCCTATGTACTCAAGAAATACAAATCCGACATTATTGCCTTACTGGAAATGGGACGGAAAGGGGCTGGTGTAAGTAAATCAGATGATTACGCCCTGCATTATAGCTGCCATGAAACGAGACATGAATTTGGTTGCGGATTTATGGTTAACAGGAGAATAAAAGACCTGGTCTCCAGATTCACTCCAGTAGATGAGCAAATTGCTGTAATCCGCATTAAAACGAAGTTCTTCTACATCAGTCTTTTTTGCGCCCATGCTCCGACCGAAAAAAGATGAACAGACCAAAGACATATTTTAGGAGCGCCTAAAATGGCCGTTGCCCTGGCCATGACATTAAAATTCTGCTAAGAGATTTTAATGCAAAAATCGGAAGGGAAAATATGTTTGGCCTCACCGTCGGAAAATTCAGCCTTCATAATGAAACATCAGACAACGGCATGAGGTTGATTGACTTCACGTCAGCAAATAACATGGAGGTTAGCAGCACCAGATTCAAAAATCTCGATATACACAAGGCCACCTGGATTTCTCCTGATTAATCAACGAGAAATCAAATTAATCATGTTGTGATAGACGGAAGGCATTCATCCAGTGTTTTAGACGTTCGATCGATTCGGGGAGCGAATATCGATTCGGACCATTACCTTGTGGCAGCCAAGCTACGCATCCGTCTTAATGTAGCAACAAAGGTGCGATCTAACACAACACGGAAACTCGACGTGGAAAAGCTGCAAACACAACATATAGCAAAAGCCTACTCCGCTCAACTTATCCAACTGCTTGACGAAAGCACCCCTTGTCCCGATAATAATATAGTAGCACAATGGCAGGGAATTGCCCACTCCCTACAAACTGCAGCAAAAGCAACACTTGGGTACCAAAAACCACCACCAAGAAATCCGTGGTACGATCAGGAGTGTCATAATGCTACTTATATGAAAAACACATAGTATAGGGCAACCCTGCGGAAAGTAGCAATAGGTAATGCAGGAGAAACGTATTTTCAGAAAAAAGAAGAAAGAAAAAGAAAAACAGGAAAATTCTACCAACGGGTAAAACACCAAATAGAAGGCTCTAGTGCAGGCACATCATCCTGTAGAGATGAATAAGGAAACCTGGTGATGGATACAGACAGCGTGCTGAGGATCTTGAAGGAACATTTTGAAAAACTTCTGGTATCAAATAGTAGCGGTGAAGAGGATACCCCAGAACCAATAACAGATGACGGTATAGAGTGTATACCACCTAGCCAAGATGAGGTCAGAATAGCAATCAATCGGCTGAAGAAAAATAAAGCAGCTGGTGCCGATGAATTTCCAGCCGAACTATTGAAGACCGGTGGCCAGATGCTGGTAAGGAGTATGCACCAGCTGATTACTACAATTTGACTAGAAGAATGAAGAATGTAGAAGAATTTGGCTAGAAGAATGTATGGCCAATGGTTGGAACCTCAGCATCCTGTGTCCCGTGCTCAAAAAGGAGACAAGACTATATGTGCCAACTATAGAGGAATAAGTCTCCTTCCCATCGCATATAAAGTGCTATCAATGGCATTATTGGACCATACCAATGTGGCTTCAGACCTGACAAATCCACCATTGCCCAGATTTTCACTCTGCGCCAAATCCTGGAAAAAACCACGAAAAACTCATCGACACATTCCACCGATTCGTCGACTATAACACTAGAAAGCCGAAGGCTGTCATTTTGACCGCTTTCCAATTTCAAGTACAAAAGCTACTTTAATGACACTTTTTTTAAAATTTGGTGAATTTTTTATAATAAACGTAATTATATGAGGTACAAAAAGTCACTATATTTAAAAAAAAAGTTTCATTAAATGCACAGTTGCTTTTGTACTTGAAATTGGAAAGCGGTCAAAATGACCGCCTTCGGCGTTCTAGTGTTAAAGCCGCATTCGACAGCCCTATCCGTTCAGAGGTGTTTGGCATTCCTGGCACAAGATCAGCAGTTAAAGTCGTAAAGACCTCTCGGAGCCCTTTAATACCGAACGAGGATTCAGACAAGGTTATAGTTTGTCGTGTGACTTTTTTAACATCCTGCTGGAAAAGGTCATACGAGAGGCAAAAGTGAACAGAAATGGTACTCTGTCCACATGTTACTCGCCTATGCCGATGACATCGACATAATGGGTCGAACACTGAGAGCGATACCAGCCACCTTTGAACAGATCGAGAAGGAATCTGCCAAAGTGGGTTTGGCAGACGTCCAGTAGACTCGGACAAACTGTGGAACTTAAGAACTACAGCTTCAGGGTAGTCAAATTTTTTATATACCTTGGTACCGCCATAAACAAAACGAATGACATCAGTTTTGAAATTCGGAGAAGGATAGTGATGGCCAACAAATGCTACTATGGTCTGAGCAAACAACTCGAACCGACGCGCCTCGAAATCTTTTTTAAGCTCGGCATATGGATCTGTCACAAGCCAGCTAAGTAAGTAGATTTTGCAAGGAATATTTTACACGTGGATTATATAAAGAATATTTTTTGAGGGTCTATACAAGGCGTGGATTATATAAAGAATATTTTTTGGGGGTCTATATAAGGCGTGGATTATATAAAGAATATTTTTTGTGGGGTCTAATCCAAGCCTTTTTTTAATCAAAGCTTTTTTTTGATATCTAAAAAAAATATTTTAAAATAATTTACGTCTTGTTCCACTTTTGTGTTGGTCCCTAAAAACTCTATAAAAATCTAATGGACCCACAGTCTGTCATCATTTTCATGGTATGTCGTTTGGGTGATGATACTTCACTGCGAAGTTTTTTTTTTATTCTCCTCAAAACGAAAAAAAATGCCACACAGTTTAGTGTGAGGGGAAACAAAAAAAATGTAACTCTGAAATGAAACGCCAGCATATCGGTGGACAAAACATATGCAGCCAGTGAACACAACAATGCGTGTACATAGCTGGCGATTTGCCTCATTGTGGTGGTCACAATGGAATTGTTTTGTGGTAATAGTGTCAGTCGGTGCAGCCAAAACTGCCAGATGCTGATGTTGTTGATGATGGTGCTGCTGCACCATCACAAGAGCGTCATCTGCAACAACAATATCATTGTTGTTTTAATAGTTGTCGAACGAAAAAAACAACAAAAATAAGAAACATAACATGCCTGAGAACAAAACAGCAACAACGGCGAATCACAGTAGAATTACACACAACAAAAAAAAAAAACGAAAAAAAAAAGAAAAAAAACAGAAGCAACAGCAGCTTGGACAAAACCCAAAGATACACAATGCGAAACAGACACCGCAACACAAATATACAACAAAAAAATAAAAAACAACAACAACAAAAAGGCACCCAACTACAAGCGAGACCGCTCTTGATCATCAGTGTCAATGTTAAATAAACTCCATGTACTTCGACTCCGACTCGGACTCCAACTCCAGCCACGACTAAAGACTATTAAATGTTGTTCAACACAACGCCAATAACAACAGCAGCAACAAAAATCGTTTGTTTATTTAGCCGGGGCACCTTTTGTTGCTGGCCATGTCTGCTGCTGCTATTGTTGTGCAAAACTGCACTGGACTTGACTGTTGCAGATGTTGTAAATGCCGTGGCATGTGTGTGGCACTGTTTTGCGCCCACCAACCAACCATCCATCCATCTATCCTCCATACCGAACTCAGAAAAAAATTAAAATACCAAAACGGGCAGCATCAGCAGCATAATCACACAGATTATCCTACTCACAAACCATCACACACACATTCTCTCTACGCTACTCTTAGCATTTAAACTCCCTCCAATCGATCGATAATTCGCCCTAAAGGAATGCGCTCGAAATGCAAAATGTCAGCTCTTTTAAAATTCTTTTTTTCAAAAACGTTTGCCATGGTATTTCTTTTGTTTTCTGTGAGAAATTTCAGGCCAACTAACATAAATTACAGTCAAACACAGAAGGTGATGCGACATCGCAAACGAATGGTTGGATGGACGGAGGATGATCGGGACATATGGGAGGAAGGTTTTCTTCATGTACATGCAACAGCTTAAAATTTCCAAAGACAATGAAACAAAGAATACCACAACCACTCTATGACTATTTAGCGGGAGTGTGTACGGAAAGCCACCCGCAACGAAGGGGGTATTGCAAATTGCTATTGAAGTACATTTATTTTACGAATGGCCCTGGCACAGCGAACATACCTACCTACAAAAAAAAAAAACATAGTGGCTTTTGCTGGCTTTGACAATAATTCAGTGATTTGCAAAGTCTCATCAATACAACATTTTGGTTGGCAACATGTTGCAAGGTATTTTTTTTTTTATTTTTGATCATGTACATTGTTCTATGTGCCACATTACTACTGGGTGCTTTATTGTCTTCTTTGACTTGACTCGTTTAGAAATATTTGTTCAACAATTTTATACTTTGCAAAATAAATTGCTTTATTGTGAAAAGCAAAGGATAAAATTTATTAGCTTAGGAAACATTTTTATTGTTATTATTTAATTTTAAACAAATTGTTTACCAATTGATTTGGAGAAAAATAAAATATATAAATGGTTAACGATATAACAAAAGACTTAAGACACATACTTGGAATTTAAAATACTTAGGATTTTTTCGAAACAGGCAAACTTTTCATTGTACATTATTTATCACTCATATAAAGAAAATTTAAAAACTTTTATTTATATATGATGCTTGTTTTGACCCCTAAAAATATTCTTTAAAAAATCCACGCCTTTTTGGATAACTAAAAAAAATATTCTTTAAAAAATCTACTCCTTTTTTGGATAACTAAAAAAATATTTTTAAGTTTTATGCCTTTTTAGGGCGAAGATCATTAATTTCGCTTTCGAGATGAATTACATGATCGGAGTTACAATGAAAAGGAAAGCCAGAGAGTTACTACATTCCCACCATTATGCGACGCATTTCGCCGTTGGTAAAGCGGATCATCAGGCATATTGGGCAATATGGCTTACAAATGTCGTTACTTGATAAGTTGTATTTATGTCGAATATTGTTGCGAAATTGCATCTACGAATTAAATTCAACCGTGTCAATGTTCGGACATTTGGCATCACACCAGCACATCCCCTTTCAGAGCAGATTTTTCTTGTAGTGAGAAAAAAAAGTCCGTCACATTTTCAAATCCTCCACAACCATGTTGTGATTGTATTATTAAATAATGTGATCCAAGAGTTTCTAACGACATGAAAAATTGGTCCAACACACACTTAGAGATGCAGGTGTACCCAGTACATAAAATATATATTATATCCCTGTGTAAATCATGTTTTTATACCTTTATTTTTAGATTTAGATATAGCTCCCATATATAGTTTCGCCTGATTTTAAGTAAATGGTGCACCAAAGTACCTATATATCCATCGATTTACACGAAAGTTGGCATAGCGTACCGAATTGACTCTAGAATGGTGTGTTGTAAATTTCGATTCAGATTTAGATAGAGCTCCCATATATATTTTCGTCCAAACTCCCAATATTTGTCCGATTAACATGAAATTTTGCACAACGTATCAAATTGAGACTTGAATGACGTTATTGGGTTTTATTGAAATTGGTGCAAATGCAGCCATAGCTTCTATATGGATTTCGAACATGTATCTGATTGAGATTCGTTTTCCATAAATTTGTCCCTTGGTACGCATACGACTCTAAATAGGCCTGAATGAAATTAAATTAATGACATGAGTATGTTCCTTCAAGGGAAAATTGCCATACAATTGTACGGATAATGTGTTCAATATACCCAAAGTGGTGAAGGGCATCATATAGTCCGAATTTACTACTTTCCTTACTGGTTTATAAATATTTTGTTGACTTCTATGCAATGCAAAGTTTTTTAAATGGTCTTTTGGTTTTTAATGAATTTTTTTAGCACTTGTACATTTTAAATAATCGGCTTTGAATTTTTTAAGTAATATTTTTTCATCGTCTACTCAATGCTTGGATGTGTAAAAATATTTTTTAATATAGATATTTTTAAGAATATTATTTCAACAGCTATAAAAGAGGTGGGTTTTTAATAGGGAAAAAATTACTTCTATTCAAGGCATGAATTTGAGAATAGTTTTGCAACATCTATCCAATGCATCATTTTTTTACCCTACACAACTATGTTGTCAGGGTATTATAGCTTTGTGCAGCCCCAAGAGTTTGTAACGCCGCGAAATATTGGTCCTAGACCCACCTTTCGTCATATCTCGACTAGCTGAGTCGATCTAGACATGTGTGTCCGTCCGTTATAATTTGTAAGCACGATACAGGCCACAGTTATGGACCAAACTTCATGAAATTTTGCATGAAGGATAAGTTCTGCCCAATGAAGACCCCTATTGCTTTTGGTAAATAATATTTAGGGGATGAAATGGACAAAATTCTTAATTTTTGTAGGTTTAAATTTTGTAGGTTCTGGTCGCTCCAGAGGCCGCAATTATGGCCCAAACATCGAGAACTTTTACACCAAAGTTTGAGAAGGGGATCTGGCCAATGAATAAGCATGGCTGTTTTGATAAAGATCGGTCAAAATTTAGCGAGTCAAATTGACCCTGACTTTTGTATGAAAGCTGACGAAATGTTTATTCTATGGCGTACATATTTACACATGAAGGATATGGACCCGAGAAGTTGATAGTATATCCAAGAAGAGTGGCAGACCTTAAAAATGATAACAATTATATTTTCGTATTTACTCGGATGAGGGAGTTATACTTAAATATTTACAGGTGCATACATAAGCACATAAGCATATATTATTTAGTAACCCATTTTCACCTCTAGTCGGTTACGAGGGTGCAAATATCGCGAAATATAGTACTTTGGTGAATTATTTCTAAATCGGACGAAATCATATACGAGAGCTTAATTTAAATCTGAACCGATTTTCGACAATTTCAAAACAGGTCATTCTTGGTCCCAGTAGTAAATGAGTTGTGGCAAAATTTCATCCCATTCGAGCAGACGGACAAATATCCACAAATTGTTGCAGAAACATTTTCTCTGCCTTTTGTATATTACAATCATATGTTCAAAGACATAAAAACCGGCACGCCAAAGTGATATACCCTACACCACATCACACAATCTTCTATATAATGGTAGCTGACTTCTAACCGTGGCCCCGATGGTCCTATGTTGTATAGATCTACATATAAAAATTTGTAGATGGGTTGGGTTGGGTCCTATAAAAAATAATTATAAAATCTTAGCCCATTCGAAAGCTTTAACGAAATGAATATTATATATAATAGATTATCATGCGTTTTAATATAAATTCCTTTAATGTGTATACAATTTTGAATTCCTACATCTAGCTCAGATCCATATAGACTAAT
Organism: Musca vetustissima; assembly: GCF_032173495.1. NCBI lineage: Eukaryota > Metazoa > Arthropoda > Insecta > Diptera > Muscidae > Musca > Musca vetustissima. The sequence continues at coordinate 57,255 of NW_026874218.1, read as the reverse complement.
TTACACATAATTGTAATTAAAATACTTCAGGAACGTTTCCTGAAACGGTATTGCCGTAGGGTTGAGAATATCATGTGAAAGAATGCCTTAAACGACACCATTTATTGGGACATTTCGGTTATAACGACCTATCCAAAAGCCAGGGAAAAGTTCTACTATTTATTTGATATCGTGTATAACGACATATTGCTTATAGCGACCAATTTAGCGAGTTCGATTGTATATTGTTTACCATGTGACGTATAAGCAACTTAGTAACGTATACGTACTAATGTACACTGAGTTACAAAATTTACAAATAATCGAGTTAATCGTTATATAATAATTAAATATTATTTCAGAACGAAAAATGTTTCAATTAAATTACAAATTTTTCAAGAAGGTGCTCCACGTCTACAAACATAAACCTATATTGAACATTTTATGTGAGGAAGTATAATTTGTCTATTGGGAGAATGCAATATAAAAGGCATATTTCTTACCTACTGTCCTCCGATTTTATGTCTTGTTGAATGTGTCCATTATTTATGATTTTACTGGTGCTATGATTTTACTGGTGCTATAGACCAGTCACTTAAGCAGGATCATTTTACCAAATCAAATTAAAAGGACGTTCCTAGAAGAAAATAGAATAAGAAAATACCATTAAAGGTTGTTTTCAAATATAACTTCATTAGAAAAAAATATTATATAAGCAAATTAACTAAAGTGTTTATGTTTTGAATGTAAAAACGTGTGTTTTTATGTACTTATTGAATAATAAAGTCAAAAGTCATGACCAAAAAAATCTTCAAAACCCTAACGACAATAATAATAATAACCACAAAAAAACATTCCAAAAATAACATTTTGCAAAATAATTATTTAGCATGTTTGTATTTTGACAAGTTTTGTGTTTTGTTTTTTTTTTTAAATAATAAAACAAACCAACAATAACGACTTCAAATCAAATACACAAACGTGTACAGCAAAATAGCTTTGAATGGTTTATAAAAAAAATCGCAATGACTTCAGCAGACTTAAAGACTCCAACTAATATCAGACAGCACATGCAATGGTAAAACAGATACAAAACATATTTAGTAGAAGAACAAATAACAATGTCTGAGAACAAAGCTGATTAGTTTTGAAACTCATTGCAGTATAGTCAAAATATTTTTTTTTTAAATACACGAGTATCTATGGAAAATACAAGAGGAAAATAAAAACATATATACAGTCACAGGCAAGTAGATATATACAACGCAGCACTGCTCGCATTCGCCCAAATGTAATTGGTGCTCCATATTGATTATGTATGGAAATCTGAATCGATTTGACCATACATATTCAGCCCTCATTCTAGACTCTTTTCGGCACACTGTAAAAAATGTCAGCCAAACTTTACACATCTCCTTGTAGACTCAATTTGGGACGACATTGAAGCTACTTTACTAGGAATTGGACGAAAATTAAAAAGGGAGCTATATCTTGATCTAAATCTATGTCCACCAAAATTTTCACACTTCATCCTATGCTGATTAATGATTTTGCAGCAATCGGACAAACGTTGGGTGTTTGGGGCAAGGAAAATGTATTAGGGAGCTATATATAAATCTGAAACGCTTTCAACAGAATTTAACACTCAAGACTCAATTCAGAACTCTTTAAAAAATATAGTCTCAGTCAGACCAACTTTGGGATTTTTACACCGTTTAGATTCAATCGACCGAAAATAGATATGGGAGATATATCTGATTCTGAAGAATTAGAATTAGATTTTAAATATTTCGTCACAATCGGAAAAAATTGGTTTGTTGGTTATAGTTTAAACCAGTGAGTGTAGCAGTATATTCGGACGGGGCCGCCCATACGATACCCTACACAGCTACCATGGAACTCTAACAATATGGACAATATTTCGTGATATTTGTACCCTCTTACCATATTAAACACCTACCTTACTCTGACATATTTTCGAATATTACTAATATTCTAATGTTCGGCTTATAGTTGTGGCTTATATAGATCGACTCGAAAAAATACAACAAAATATGTTTTCGGTCCACTTCATGCTTAAATTATTATTTGGTTATCACCGAAAGTTATAGGCGTTGTCATTGACCATGCATAGTCATTGAAAATTTCATAGCGATCAGCGCTATATTTTCGTCCTCTATTGTGGCAATGGGTTACTAAATAATATCTGAATATGTAAGCCCCTGTTAAAATTAAGGTGTAACCCCTACATCCGAGAACATACACAATATAATTAGTAAAAATTGAAGGTCAATCACTCCTCTTAGATATACTCTCAACTTCTTGGGTCTATGTCCTTCAGGGGTAAATATATACGCTATCAAAAATAAATTTTGTCATTTTTCACACAAAATCAGGGTCCGTTTGACCCATTAAATATTGACCGATCTTTATCAAAACAGACATGCTTATTCTTTGGACCGATCCCCTTCTCCATATAAAAATTCGCGATGTTTGGATCATAATTGAGGCCTCTGGAGGGACCTGAAAATCGGACAAAAATTAAGTATTTGGTCCATTTCATCCCCTAAATATTAACAGATCTTTACTAAAACAATAGGGGTCTTCATCGGCCAGAACCCATCCTACATGCAGAATTTGTTGAAGATTGACCCATAACTGTGGCCTGCATCGTGTTTACAAATTATAATGGACAGACGGACGGACACACATGTCTAGATCGATTCAGCTAGTCGAGATCTGACGATCGGTATACTTAAAGGTGGGTCTAGGACCAATATTTCGCGGCGTTACAAACTCTTGGGGCTGTACAAAGCTATAACACCCTGGCAACATAGTTGTGCAGGGTATAAAAATATCGCACCAATATTCAACAGACCTTCATAGACCAAATTTAGGTATAGCTCCATTATATATATATATATATATATATTTTCTGATTCCAGGTATATGGTGCGCCAAATAACCAACGTTTGTTCGATTGATACTTTTTTACAGCCTATCAAATTGAGGGTAGAATGTCATATGTTAAGATTTTTGAAATCGGTTCATATTTCGATATATGTATTTTCGTCCGATTTTATGTAAATGGTCATCCAAACTCTCAAAGTTTGTCCGAATGTTACGAAATTTTGTACATCACACCAAAATGAGCCTAGTAATAAGTGAGCTTAGTTTGGTCGAAATCGCTTCAGTTTGAGATATAGCTCTCAAATATTTGTTCGTCCGATTTCGGATAAATGATGTACCAAGCCAATGATTATCCGATTGAGAGGAAATTTTGAAGATATGACGATATGACTTTGACCTATGGCGAATTTTTCCTTCTGGGATTTTCAAGGTCATTCAACCCCAATAGGAATTTTGCAGCACCCCAGACCATGACCTCGATTTTGTCGCACAGTATAGTGCGGAATCAGACAACAGACAGAAAATATCAGAAAATTTTTTCCAGACATATTTGAGAAAATTTCCTTCCAAAAAATTTTAAATTTTTCAGTAGAGGTACCTACGATTCATGCTGGGGATATTTCGACTGATATTATCACAGATCTTTCTTATTGGACACGTTTTAATAGTCCAACATTTTATTCCTCGGTCACCCTCCCAAGAATCACTTGCTGAATTAATACAGCACCCCACCAACCACATGACAATATAAATCCCAACCAAAGAGGGTACCGAGAGATTGTCTCGGTTCATGTTACATGTTTTAATAAACTGTTGTATTTTGCAATGTTCCATTCCGACTTGTTGTCATTGTCATTTCCCTTTTTGTTGTTGTTTCTTTTTACTTCTTCTCATTGCCTTTGTTGTTATTGTAGTGTAGTATTATTGGTTTTTAATGAACTCAACTGCGAAGTACATGAATCGCATATTGTTGTAGCTAAGTGTTCGCTAAGTTACCTTATTATCGTCTTATAGGTACAGGTATATGCTAGGCTAGATTTTTTTTGCCATAGCACATGAGTTGGGTCCACTATGTCTCCTTGTGTTCATTATGATTTTTTTACAAGCTACCCAATAATAATAATAGTTTTTGTTGTTTTTTTATACCCTACACAACTATGTTGTCAGGGTATTATAGCTTTGTGCAGCCCCAAGGGTTTGTAACGCCGTGAAATATTGGTCCTAACCCACCTTTAAGTATACCGATCGTCATATCTCGACTAGCTGAGTCGATCTAGACATGTGTGTCCGTCCGTCCGTCTGTCCATTATAATTTGTAAACACGATACAGGCCACAGTTATGGACCAATCTTCACGAAATTTTGCATGTAGGATGGCTTCTGGCCAATGAAGACCCCTATTGTTTTTGGGAAAGATCGGTTAATATTTAGGGGATGAAATGGACCAGAAACTTTATTTTTGTCGGTTTTTCTGGTCGCTCCAGAGGCCGCAATTATGGCTCAAACACCGCGAATTTTTGCATGGAGAAGGGGATCGGACCAAATAATAAGCATGCCTATTCTGATAAAGATCGGTCAATATTTAGCGGGTCAAATGGTCCCTGACTTTTGTGTGAAAGATGACAAAATTTGTATTCTATAGCGTATATATTTACCCATGAAGGACCTGGACCCGAAAACTTTATATTATATCCCAGAGAAGAGGTTGACCTTTAAATTGATACCAATTATATTGTGGTATGTACTCGGATGTGGGAGTTACACTTAAATATGAACAGATGCTTACGTATTAATATATTATTTAGTAACCCATCACCACACTAGAGGGCAGAAATATTGCGCTGATCGCTTTAAAATTTTCCATGAGAATCCAAGTATGGTAAAGGAAAACGCCTATAATTTTCGGTGATGATCTGATAATATTATTGGGATGGAGTGGACCGAAAACTTGTTTGTTTGTTTTTTTTCGATCTATAGACCACATGCCGAACGTCACAACAGAACCCACAGTGAATGGAATGTGGACAAGTGTTTAGAAGGGCTGTACTGAATATTGGGAATATCCGGAAAATATGTCAGTGCAAGGAAGAGGTCCTTTTGACCTCTAATCGAGCCTATTCCCATATTCGGAATAAAAATCCGCAGAAAGTGAGATTTCCGAGGTAGTTGTGTAGGTTATCGTATGGTCGGCCCGTCCGACTATACTGCTCCGCTCACTGGTTTTTTTTTTGTTATTTTTGCTCGAACAAGCAAAAGCGTTAATAAAATAAGGCTAAAACTGACATATGCGACGTTTATAATATTTAAGCGCAATGGTAATGGTTCACATACATATCTGTAAAGTAGTTGTTGTCTTCTCAATGGAATGCCAGCAGCAACATAAAAGCGACTACTGTAAGTCTCGAAAAAACAATGGCGTAAATGATTTTTGGCTGCTTATTGTCTGCCGGTTTCATATTTTTAATAGCCTACCCTACGCCAAACGATGTGTTACACGGTATTATGTGATTTTGTGCACAAGTTTGTAACAGGTCAGAGAAAATGAGATAGACCCATAGTAATTTTTGATTATAGACTTGGAATAAATTTCTATGACGATCTATGGATATCCATTCGACCGGACGTTTGTCTTTGCATGAGTTATTGTAAACAAAGTATAGGTGGTATATATGATCCGAATTAGATACAATTTGGTGTAGCTCATTATTTTCCAATTCAATTCGGTTCCAATTCAAATATAGCTCCTATATACAATTTCGTCCGATTTTAAGTAAATAGTGCACCAAGCAACCAAAGTTTGTTCGATTCAGGCGAATTTTTGCACATAACACCAGAATGAGCCTAGAATAAAGTGTGCTAATTTTAAGGAAATCGGTTCCGATTTAGATATAGCTCCCATATATTTTTTTCATCGGATATTGAGTAAATGGTGTACCAAAGACCCCAAGTTCGTTCGATTATCACGAAATTGGGCACAGATTACCAGATTGAATAAAAAAGTACGTATGTAAAGTTTTGTCGAAATCGGTTAGGAATTACATATAGCTCCCATATATAATTTCGTCCATTCGATTGCAACGAAATTTTGCACAGAGTAGCAGATTAAGTCTAGAATGATGTGTACAAAGTTTCATTTAAATCGGAAGATATTAAGATATAGCTCCCATATATATCTTCTGCCGATTTCTTGTAAATGATGCACCAAGCAACCAACGTTTGATCAATTCAGACGAATTTTTGCACATAACACCAAAATGACTCTAGAATAAAGTATAATAAACTTTAAGGAAATCGGTTCCCATTTATATATAGCTCCCATATATGTTATCGTCGGATTTCTGGTAAATGGTGCAACAAAGACCCCAAGTTCGTTCGATTGACACGAAACTTTACACAGCGTACTGGATAAACTCTAGAATGATGTGTATTTAGTTTCGTTCAAATCGGTTCAGATTTAGAAAAAGCTCCCATATATATTTTCGTCCGATTTTAGGTAAATGGTGCACCAAATAGCCAACGTTTTTCCGATTGGGAAGAAATTTTGCACAGCTTACCAAATTGAGCATAGAATTAAGTGTTTTAAGTTTAATTGAAATCGGTTCAGATTTTGATATAGCTCCCATATATATTATCGTCCGATTTCAGGTAAATAGTGCACCAAATACCCAAATCTTGTCCGATTGGGACGACATTTTACATAGCTTACAAAATTGAGCATAGAATTAAATGTGTCACGTTTTATTGACATCGGCTCAGATTTAGATATAGCTCCCATATATATTTTCCTCCGATTTCAGGTAAATGATGCACTAAATACCCAAATCTTGTCCGATTGGGACGAAATTTTGCGCAGCTTACCAAATTGATCATAGAATTAAATTTGTCAAGTTCTATTGAAATCGGCTCAGATTTCGATATAGCTCATATATATTTTCGTCCGATTTCAGGTAAATGGTGCACCAAACAGCCAACGTTTTTCCGATTGGGACGAAGTTTTGCAAAGCTTACCAAATTGAGCATAGAATTAAATGTGTCAAGTTCTAGAGAAATCGGTTCAGATTTCGATATAGCTCCCATATATATTTTTGTCTGATTTCATGTAAATTATGCACCAAATACTCAAATCTTGTCCGATTGAAACGAAATTGTGCACAGCTTACCCAATTAAGCATAGAATCAATTGTGCTAAGTTTGATTGAAATCGGTTCAGATTTAGATATAGCTCCCATATATATTTTCCTCAGATTTTTTGTAAAGGGTTCACTCCAGGCCCAAAATGTGTCCAATCGGGACGAAATTTTTCACAGCGTACTGAATTTAATTTAGAATGACGTGTATAAAGTTTTGTAGAAATCGCTTGAGATTCCTATATAGCTCTCATATATATTTTTGTCCGATTTTAGGTAAATGGTCCACCGAACTCTCAAAGTTTGTCCGATTCAAATGAATTTTTGCACACCATACCAGAACGAAATCGGATGAAATCTATAATAACTCCCAAATATATTTTCGTCCGATTTCATCCAAATAGTGCACCAAAACTCCCAATGTTCGTCCGATTGAGACGAAATTTTGCACAGTACCCGATTTAGGCTGGAATGACTTATGCTAAGTTTAAGTGAAATCGATTCAGATTTCGATATAGCTCCCATATATATTTTCGTCGGATTTTTTGCAATTGGTGTCCCTTAGGTCTAAAGTTTGTCCGATTGACACGAAATTTGCATAGAGTACATAACTGAAACTAGAATCTCATCAGTTAAGTTTCATAGAAATCGATTCAGATATAGATATAGCTCCCATATATATTTTTGTCCGAATTCAAATAAATGGTGGTCCCAAAAACCAACCATTAATTTTGCACAGAGTACCGCATTGACTCTAGAATAAATCGTACCAATTTTTATTGCAATCGATTCCGATTTGGATAAAGCTGTACTGTATCATCTAGTCGTCTTCTACCGACATTTGTTTTTCCCTTACAGGCTTCTTTTTATTGTCGTCATGACATTAAAAAAATTAAGAAGGTGGTTGTTGGCATTGATTTGCTTGTTTATTTGTTTTGAGGTACACTTTTTGTTCTCTTCCTTTACATGCACTACTGTAATCCATTAGTCCCCATCGTACCCCACCATCTTTCATTCCACAAAAACACAGAAAAAATCTCCTTCCTCTGGGGGTATATATTTTTTTCTGATTTTTATTTACATTTTAGTTGTACAACAAAAACTTTATTTCATCTTCGACGTTTTTTTTTTTTCTTTTTTGCTTACTGTCCACACATTATGACTGGGCAGATTGTAAGGAACCAAACATTCACTCGTACATACATACCACCGTACATAAAGATTACCACGAGTATCTCATTTTGCCATGACAAATTAAAAAATAAACAAGAATCTGTTTAAAAAACAATTAAAATCGAACATCAGCGTCAGCATCAGAGGCAAACAAGCGACAGCCGAAGCAATAACAACAACTACAGCAAAGTACAACAACAGCAACACAACATACCAAAAATATTTCTTTCCATTGGTGTGTGAAAGTTTAAATAAAGACTTTTTAGTAAAAAAAAGATTTCATTTATTTGCTCTTTAATAATTTAATCTTTTAATAAATGATGTCGATGATGTGATGGCTGTTGAGACGAAGGGGTTTCGTTGTTGTTTTTTCTTTTATTTCTTTTGTTGTTTTTGTTTTATTTTATTGCTGTGATTATGATGATGATGTTTGTAGCTTAAGTCTTTTGTTTGTTGATGGCCTGTTTCTTTTGCTGAGTGCTTCTTTTCTGTTTCTCCTTCATCGGGAGTGTGTTTGTGTCTATGTGTGATGTTGGTTAATGAAAGTTAACTACATCACAATGTGTGTGTGAGTGCGTTTGTTTGTAGTACTCGTGCGGCATGTCTTTTTTAATCATTTATTTGTTTTGAAACATATTTTCGAATTAATATTACAATATAGATGTATAGAAATTTCTTGAAAAAATAAATTGATTATTATTATGGATAATATTGCTAGTGGATATGTAATGGCGTTGAAATATTTTTTAAACATGCAAAAAATATATTTTAGAAGCTTAAAAGATGAGATGAGTACACAAATTCTACCAAAGTTTCAACCTTAAGGGGTACAACAAAAAATGTCGTTAAGTTCGCTCGGATCCAACTTTTTATACCCTTCATCATGAGGTGGACATTTTAAGTATCTAAATCCGACAGAGACTTTCATATCGAGTCAATGTCATAGTAATTTGCAGGCAAAAACGGAGAGACCCTCAATTTGAAAAATCGGGCCAACACAAAGAAAATGGCACGTGACCTTTGTATGAGGACTATATAGAAACATGGACTTGTATTGAAATTTTTCTATATAGAAGTTATTTACCAACCAAGATCTTCAAATGCATCAGTCTAATGAAGCGGCAACATTGGTTTTAAATCCCATGTGTCATTGGAACAAATCCGTTATAGACAATTTAGAGTCGATTTACAAATGTCCGTCCGTCTGGTCGGCTGGTGCGCTCTCAAGGGGTATAACCGATTTCATTAAAACTTTGCTCATCGTAATATTTCTTCCAAACTTAGTTCAAGTTCGAATATGGGAAAGTACAGGTGGCATTTTTGATTCGAATTGGATGAAATTCGGTACAGCTCATTTATTTGAAATTGGGAAAAATCGGTTCAGATTTAGATATAGCTCCCATATATATTCTAGTGCACCAAAGTCTCTATATATCCTTTGATTTGCAGGAAATTCGGATTAACTTACTAAATTAAGTGTAAAATTTCGTGAAAATCGGTTCAGACTTACATATAGCTCCCATATGTATGTTCGTTCGGTTTTAGGTAAATAGTGCACCAAAATCCCTATATATCCTTCGATTTGCACGAAATTTGGCATGGCGTACTGAATTAAGTCTAGAACGATGTGTGTTAAATTTCGTAGAAATCGGTTCAGATTTAGATATAGCTCCTTAGATATAGTCCTGTTATGTATGTTCGCCCGATTTTAGGTAAATGGTGCACCAAAGTCCCTATATATCCTTCGATTTGCACGAAAATTGGTAAAGCGTTTTGAATAATGTCTAGAACGATGAGTGTTAAATTTCGTGAAAATCGGTTCAGATTTAGATATAAGTCCCATATATATTTTCATCCGCTTTTATGTAAATGGTGCACCACAGTCCCTATATATCCTTCGATTTGCACGAAATTTGACATAGCATACTTAATTGAGCCATGAACGATGTGTGCTAAATTTCGTAGAAATTGGTGCAGATTTAGATATAGATCCCATATATATTTTCGTCCGATTTTGGGTCGATATTGCACCAAAATCCCTTTATATTCTTCAATTTGCATGAAATTTGGCATAGCGAACTGAATTAAGTCAAGAATGATGTGTGGTAAGTTTCGGGAAAATCGGTTCAGGTTTCGATATACATAAATGGTGCACCAAACTCCTAATGTTTATCCGATTAACACGAAATTTTGCACAACGTATCAAATTGAAAATCGTTATCGCGTTTTGTTGAAATTGGTGCAGATGCAGCCATAGCTTTAATATGTATTTCGAACGGGTGTCTGATTGAGATTAATTTTTAATAGTGCGGTGTGCCGAATAGCGTGTATCAATTTTGCTAAATTTGTCCCATGGTACGCAGACGACTCTAAATCTGCCGGAATGAAATGAAATTTATCATAGGTTGCAGAAAGACTTGCTTCGAGGGAATAATGACATGCAATTGTAAGGATACCTATGTACAATATACCCAAAGTGATGAAGGGTATCATATAGTCGGCACAGTCCGACATTGCTAATTTCCTTACTGGTTTTAAATCCAATATCATGGGCGATTTCAACCAAATGCAAATTTGCACAACCTCTTATCATTACCAATGGCTTTTTTGATGAAGGTCCGTCAATATGTACACGGGTCAAATGGACCCTAACCTTTGTGGGTCTTCTGGAGGACATAGACAGATCCGAGAAGTTGATAGTATATTTAAGACGAGTGGTTGACCTTTAGATTGATACCAATTTTATTGTTGTATGTACTCGGATGTGCAAGTTATACGTACATAATTAAAGGTGATATGTGTTATGATATTGTTTAGTATTACTATTAACCCACAAGAGGGCGGAAATGTAGCGCTGATAGCTTTGAAATTTTATATGAAGTTCCGGTTATGTTCAAGAACGACGTCCATAATTTTCGGTGATTTTGATATGATATGTAGGAGGTGCAATGAAACGAAGACTTTATTTTTGTAAGATTTTCTAGTCGCTCTAGAGGCCATTCAAAAAATATATTTGTTTTTAAAAATCCTCACACTTAAAGGACTTTAATAACATATTTCTAATTCAACACCATTGATGGAATTTAAAATATATCCTTTTAAAAATCCACGTCTACTTTGGGTCCCTTTAAAAAATATATTTTTTAAAATTCATGCACTTGATGGACTTTAAAAAATATTCACGCTTCGTTCGGGATTCTTTAAAAAAAAAATCCACGCCTCCTTTGGTTCTCTTTAAAAAAATCCACGCCCCCTTTGGTTATCTTAAAAAAAATCCACGCCCCCTTTGGTTATCTTTAAAAAATCCATGCCTACTTTGGTTCTCTTTAAAAAAATCCACGCCTACTTTGGTTATCTTTCAAAAATCAACGCCTCCTTTGGTTCTCTTTAAAAAATATCCACACCTCTTCAAAAAATATATATATTTTTAAAAATCCACGACTCCTCTGGGTCCCTTTAAAAAACATATCCACGCCTTTGATGGACTTGGGTCCTGTTTAGCTGGCTTGTTACAGAACGGTTGTTCCATAAGCCGAGCTTTAAAATCCGCATCTCCTCCAATTTGAAAGACTACGTTCCAAAATGTGGTTTTCTACTTGGCCCTTACATCTAATTCGTGGCGTTCCCCTTCTACGGGAACCAGCAGTTTTATATGCCTTTTGAGCTGGAGCATTCTCATTCATTCGCACAACATGGCCTAGCCACCGTAGTCGCTGCAGCTCAATAAGACTGACTATGTCGATGTCCGCGTATAAATTGTAAAGCTCGTGGTTCATTCGACGCCGATATTCACCATCTACGCAGATCGGTCCATAGATCTTTCGGAGAATTTTTCTTTCAAGCACCCCAAGAGCTGCCTCATCTGCTTGCGCAAGTACCCATGCTTCAGTTCCATATAACAGCACGGTTAATATCATCTTCTTGTATAGAGTGAGTTGGGTCTGTCGGGAAGTGGCCTTGTTTCTAAACTGCTTACATAGACCATAGTATCATCCGTTGGCCATCATAATCCTTCTCCGAATTTCGAAACTGATGTCATTCGTTTTATTTATGGCGGTACCAAGGTATATAAAATCTTTGACTACACCGAAGCTGTAGTTCTCCAGTTCCACAGTTGGTCCAAGTCTACTGGACGTCTTGCACGTTGATACCATCAGCTTGGTCTTCTCGCCGTTTATTGTCAGACCCACTTTGGCAGACTCCTTCTCAATTTGTTCAGAGGTGGCTGTTACCGACCATTATATCGATGTCATCGGCGTAGGTGATTAACATGTGTTGTTTGGTGTACAGAGTGTCATTTCTCTTCACCTTTACGTGTCGTATGACCTTTTGCAGCGGGATAATATAAAGATCACATAACAAACTGTCACCTTGTTTGAATTCTTTCTGACTTTAACTGCTGCCCTTGTGTCACTTAGCCGTATTAATTTTGATTGGAATGCCTTTAAACACCTCTGAAAGGATAGGGCTGTCAAATGCGGCTTTATAGTCGACGAATAGGTGGAATGTGTCGATGTGTTTTTCGTGGGTCTTTTCCAGGATTTGGCGCAGAGAGAAAATCTGGTCAATGGTGGATTTGCCTGGTGTCTGAAACCGCATTGGTATGGTCCAATAATGTCATTGACCATTGGCTTCAATCGTTCACACAGCACACTGGATAGCACTTTTTATGCGATGGGAAGAAGGGTAGTTCCATTAAGGGGACCCCCCATTCTCGGCGTCAAAAATTTTGTTGATATAATTCGAATCTACACTAATTAAAGAATGTCCCTACAAAATTTCAAATGAAAATCTCAAGAACTCTTGAAGATATAGACGATTTATTGTGTCAGCATCAATTGACGGCTGATGGGCTTCTCAAACTTTAAAAGCGTTTTTCTCTAAACATTTTTTTGCGAATGGCGGGCACGATAACTCAAAAACTAATAACCCAATCGATTTCTCTGTGAGAATATAGCCATCGTATGAAATAAGATAATGTCAATCGGTGAAGATATTCCTTATTTTTTAACATGGGTTTTGGTAAAAAAATCGGCGATTTTCCAAAAATAAAAGGTCCAAAGGTCCACCATTTTCTTAATTTTAGAGCGAAGTCAATAATCCTAGTTCATACGAGAGCCAGACATGTACTCTTTCCAACACCGTTGGAATTTTCGGATTCCGATGTTCCAGTGAGGGGTTATCATGCCCGCCATCAAAAATAAGGACTTTTCTTTAACTACAAAAAACAACAACAAACAATAACAAAAATTGTTTGTGAATTATTTTTCTTCTATTTTAAATCTTCAATTATATATGTGTAAAGTTACAAACCTTAACAAGCATTGGTATTGATTTACCATCCCATTGAAAATCTTGAAAAATTAAAATCGAGAATGGGTGGGGTTCCCTTAAGAAATTTTTTTTTTTAAACATCCACACCTTTGATGGACTAAAAAAAAATATTTTTAAAAACCCACGTCTTTAATGGGCTTATTTTTTTATTTTCTAGAAATTTACGTCATAATTGACCCTAGAAAAAATAAGTTTTTTAAAACAAAATTACCCCGAAGATGAAATCTTGTCGGTACAAAAAATATCACAAATATATCAAATCCATTTACGATTGGTATATATTAATCTTTGACAATATTGACTTACAACTTGAAACAAACAAAAGACTTAAGCCACAAGCACAGCGATATATATTTTATTTTTCAAACATTGGCCTTATTTTGATTAAAAAAAATACAAAAACAATCAACTCTTATCAAATTAATCAATCTAATCTAAGATTTTGAAAAAAAAATATTTTCAAAAAACTTGTTTTCTTAACTGTACCAGCAATATTTATTTTTAAGTTTTGTTTTTCTTGTTGTTGTTATATGTTATTTCTGTGTTATGATTTGTATTATTTATGCCTGTCTATTCATGCGATAATATCTATTTTCATGTCGTTTTTTTTTGGGTTTTTTATTTATTTTTACAATGTATAAATTTGATATGACGTTTTGTTTGAGATATAAAACATCCAAAACAACAAGAAATAAGAAATATTTTCAAAATACCATTTGGAATTGTTAATTTAATGCAAAACACCTGCTGTGCGAACTCACACGCCTCGAAAACATTCATATATCGAAATTGTTGTTATCTGATCTGATCCGATATGATATCATCACCCGAAATTCCTCAAAAGCAAATAAATCCTGAAATTTGTATTAAATTATAGAAGAAGGCAAGACGAAGAAATTCTTAACAAACCACAACAAATAGTCAATGTCTGCCACAACAATGCCACCCAACAAAAAGTCGAATTGAATGAAGAACAAGAACCCCAACACACCATGAGCTGGAGAAAAGACAAAAGAAAAAGCCCTTTTATGGGTTGTAAACAAGAAGCTCATCTCAAGGGGCTGGTGGTGGGTCATTTGTTTTTTTTTTAGACCATAAAATTTATATTTATTTGATGATGTGAAAAGAACACATGCGAGTGAATGTCAACAACAACATTGTTGTTTGAAAGAAAAAAACAAAAGACTTAAGACACAAACGCACCTGATAACCACTAGACATTTAGAGAATGCAAGGCATCTTCTTCTATCTGATCATCCAGCCACCCATCTCTATTAAAATATTAATTAATTACATTTTTATTGATCCGAAATGACTTGAGTTGATTTGTGCGCCGTGGCAGTCCGTGTGATGCTCTCTGGTGCAGTGGTGTGTGTAAGCGTGATAACAACAACTGCTTATGATTCTTATGGAAATGTCAATGAAAGTTCTTTTAAAAAAAACGATATAAAAAATACGTAATAGCGGTATCTAACGACGATGATGATGATGACGGCCAATGACGATAATAAAGATACCTTATTCACAATCATAAATATCCATTAATTTATGCCCGATTTTTAAATTCATATCCAATAAAAAAGCCAATATTTTGAATTCTTTGTTTGTTCAATAAAAAAATAAATAAATATTTCAAAATGAAATCACAAGAGTTAATAGAAACAAGATAAACATGATTTGAGAGCTATTCTAATTTTATTCGAAAATATATAACCAATTGAATTTATTCGAATATAATTCGATCATATTCGAATAAAATGTTAATTATTTTGATGCAATTTTTGAGATAAGCCGAGGATATCTATGCCATCGTTAAGTGGGTAAGATGTTGTTCTTCAGTTGACAGGTGGACAAATTTGTCTAAAATATTTATTTAAAAAATCCATGCTTATTGGTCTCTTGGTCCTCTAAAATATTTATTTAAAAAAATCCACGCTTATTGGTCTCTTGGTCCTCTAAAATATTTATTTAAAAAATCCACGCTTATTGGTCTCTTGGTCCTCTAAAATATTATTTTAAAAATCCACGCTTATTGGTCTCTTGGTCCATTAAAATATTTATTTAAAAAATCCACGCATATTGCCCTGACAGTCCTCTAAAATATTTGTTTTAAAAATCCACGCTTATTAGTCTCTTGGTCCATTAAAATATTTATTTTAAAAATTCACGCTTATTAGTCTCTTGGTCCATTAAAATATTTATTTAAAAAATCCACGCATATTGCCCTGACAGTCCTCTAAAAAATATTCTTTTAAAAATCCACGCCTATTGCCGTGACAGTCCTATAAAAATAATTATTTAAAAAATCCACACTTATTGGTCTCTTGGTCCTCTAAAATATTTATTTTAAAAATCCACGCTTATTGCCCTGATAACTGTCCAAATAAGTTTATGGAAAACCCACATTTATAACCCTCTAACAATATTACTTTAAAATTCTCGTCTATTCCTTGTAAAATGTTCTCGAAACCCCCACTCTGAAATTAAATTCTTTATCGAATGCTAGTATTTGTCACACCTTTTTCCTATTACCTAACGAAAAAAATACTTATTCAAATTCTAATTCAAAATAAAATGATTACAAATGCTGGTTTTCCATTGAATAATGGAAAATTGAAGGTCACATCATGTATGTGTCTTAAGTCTTTTGTTTTTCTGTTTTACATTTCAAACAAATCAATTATTGTTTTGTGCAACAAAATATTTAATTATATTTTTCCCAGAATCGTGTTGTGTCATCGCATTCCGCATTAATGCAAAGGCACACACATACAATTATCTATTGCAATTGAATGTTATCGGAACCACTTATCTTATCCACGTTCACATCAACTGTCCATCCATCTATCGATCGATTGTTCCATCCCCAAAACAAAGATCAAAAAGATTTGACTTGATCTATCAAGATGAGACGTGTTGCATTCCAAGATATCTGATCCGAATGGATTTATTAACTGCCTTCTTAGAAAGAAAAAATAAAACTTACAGCCAACCGTTTAGTATGCAAATTATCGAATGACCATTGAATGGCGCAGCTATGTCTGCGCTAACAAATGCGATTTTTCGTTTTTGCTGATGGGGGGTATGTGGGTGTATATGGAGATGTTGTTGTTGTAGGATTTCCAGTAATAACTGAATGTCCATTAAATTTTACTGTTGTTGTTTTGTTGCAGTTAAAAGCGCAATTTCAAATGGATTTCTTCAATGCTATTTAATTGTTAATAAATTATATTATTGGTCTAGTAGTTTTTATGTATACCAGTGATTAGAGGTCCGACGATAAATATGAGGCAATACACAACAAATGGGTCTAATAAATAATTATTTTAAAATCCACGCTTGTGGGTCTGATAGTCTTCTAAAATAATTATTTAAAAATCCATGCTCAGGGTCTGATAGTCCTCTAAAAATAATTATTAAAAAAATTATTGTGGGTCTGATAGTCCTCTAAAAATAATTATTAAACAAATTATTGTGGTTCTGATAGTCCTCCAAAAATAATTATTTAAAAATCCACACTAATGGATCTAATAGTCATCTAAAAATAATTATTAAAAAAATTATTGTGGGTCTGATAGCCCTCCAAAAATAATTATTTAAAAATCCACACATATGTGCCAGAATGTCCTCTAAAATTATTTTTTTTTTAATATCCACGCTTATGGGCATGAATGTCCTCTAAACTTAAATTTTTAAATATCCACGCTTATGGGCCTGAATGTCCTCTAAAAATAATTATTTAAATATCCACGCTTATGAGTCTGAATATCCTCTAAAAATAATTATTTTAAAATCCACGCTTATTATCCCGATAGTCCTCTAAAAATAATTAATTAAAAATCCACGCTTGTGGGTCTGATAGTCCTCTAAAAATAATTATTTTAAAAATCCACGCTTGTGGGTCTGATAGTCTTCTAAAAATAATTATTTTAAAAATCCACGCTTGTGGGTCTGATAGTCCTCTAAAAATAATTATTTAAAAATCCACGCTAATGGGTCTAAAAGTCATCTAAAAATAATTATTTAAAAATCCACGCTAATGGGTCTAATAGTCCTCTAAAAATAATTATTAAAAACATTATTGTGTCCAAAAATAATTATTTAAAAATCCACGCTTATGGGCCTGAATGTCCTCTAAAATTATTTTTTTTAAATATCCACGCTTATGGGCATGAATGTCCTCTAAACTTCAATTTTTAAATATCCACGCTTATGGGCCTGAATGTCCTCTAAAAATAGTTATTTTAAAATCCACGCTTATTATCCTGTCCTTTAAAAATAATTATTTAAAAACCCACGCATATGGGTCTGATAGTCCTCTAAAAATAATTATTTAAAAACCCACGCTTGTGTCCTCTAAAAATAATTATTAAAAAAAATTATTGTGGGTCTGATAGTCCTCTAAAAATAATTATTTCAAAACCCACGCCTGTGTCCTCTAAAAATAATTATTAAAAATTTATTGTGGGTCTGATAGTCCTCTAAAAATAATTATTTAAAAATCCACGCTTATGGGTATGGTAGCCCTCCAAAAATAATTATTTAAAAATCCACGCTTATGGGTCTGGTAGTCCTCTAAAAATAATTATTTAAAAATCCTCGCTTATGGGTCTGATAGTCCTCTTAAAATAATTATTTAAAAATCCACGCTTATAGATCTGATAGTCATAATTATTTAAAAATCCATGCTTGTGGGCCTGATAGTCCTCTAAAAATAATTATTAAAAAAATTATTGTGGGTCTGATAGTCCTCTAAAAATAATTATTTCAAAACCCACGCCTGTGTCCTCTAAAAATAATTATTAAAAATTTATTGTGGGTCTGATAGTCCTCTAAAAATAATTATTTAAAAATCCACGCTTATGGGTATGATAGCCCTCCAAAAATAATTATTTAAAAATCCACGCTTATGGGTCTGGTAGTCCTCTAAAAATAATTATTTAAAAATCCTCGCTTATGGGTCTGATAGTCCTCTTAAAATAATTATTTAAAAATCCACGCTTATAGATCTGATAGTCATCTTAAAATAATTATTTAAAAATCCATGCTTGTGGGCCTGATAGTCCTCTAAAAATAATGATTAAAAACTTATTGTGGGTCCAAAAATAATTATTTAAAAATCCACGCTTATTGGTATCAGGGTCCTCTAAAATATATATTTTAGAAACCCAGGCTTAAGGCTCTGAATATCCTCTAAAAATATTGTTTAAAAAATATTTTAAAATCGGCGTTTAAGTTCGATTTTTTTCTGGAAATATCTCGCATAACGGAATACATTTCCTATACACAAATTATTAATATTATTAATTTATTTTTCATATTTTTTTAATGTTAGTTCATTGTTTTGTTGCTGTTGTTGTTTTCTCTTTATAGTAGTATTTTGCCATTGGCTTTATTATCTTCAATCAGAACAGCGTCCGCCGGTCTGTGACTACTTTGCTGGCTAGTACTGTAACGTTTTTCTTTTTTATTTCGCTTCGATTATTGATTTGAAACACTCCCTCGTTTTGTGTGGCGATATTCACTCCAAGACCCTACTATGGAATCGATCGCTATATTGTTGTTGGATTTGCATGGTTTTTTGTTATTGTTTTGTTGTTTTTGCCATTATTACTGTTGTTGTTATTGTGTGTGTTATTTTAAAATAAATATTTTAGAGGACTGTCAAGGTAATAGGCGTGGATTTTTAAAATAAATATTTTAGAGGACTGTCAAGGTAATAGGCGTGGATTTTTAAAATAAATATTTTAGAGGACTGTCAAGGTAATAGGCGTGGATTTTTAAAATAAATATTTTAGAGGACTGTCAAGGTAATAGGCGTGGATTTTTAAAATAAATATTTTAGAGGACTGTCAAGGTAATAGGCGTGGATTTTTAAAATAAATATTTTAGAGGACTGTCAAGGTAATAGGCGTGGATTTTTAAAATAAATATTTTAGAGGACTGTCAAGGTAATAGGCGTGGATTTTTAAAATAAATATTTTAGAGGACTGTCAAGGTAATAGGCGTGGATTTTTAAAATAAATATTTTAGAGGACTGTCAAGGTAATAGGCGTGGATTTTTAAAATTATTTTAGAGGACTGTCAAGGTAATAGGCGTGGATTTTTAAAATAAATATTTTAGAGGACTGTCAAGGTAATAGGCGTGGATTTTTAAAATAAATATTTTAGAGGACTGTCAAGGTAATAGGCGTGGATTTTTAAAATAAATATTTTAGAAAATAAATATTTTAGGACTGTCAAGGTAATAGGCGTGGATTTTTAAAATAAATATTTTAGAGGACTGTCAAGGTAATAGGCGTGGATTTTTAAAATAAATATTTTAGAGGACTGTCAAGGTAATAGGCGTGGATTTTTAAAATAAATATTTTAGAGGACTGTCAAGGTAATAGGCGTGGATTTTTAAAATAAATATTTTAGAGGACTGTCAAGGTAATAGGCGTGGATTTTTAAAATAAATATTTTAGAGGACTGTCAAGGTAATAGGCGTGGATTTTTAAAATAAATATTTTAGAGGACTGTCAAGGTAATAGGCGTGGATTTTTAAAATAAATATTTTAGAGGACTGTCAAGGTAATAGGCGTGGATTTTTAAAATAAATATTTTAGAGGACTGTCAAGGTAATAGGCGTGGATTTTTAAAATAAATATTTTAGAGGACTGTCAAGGTAATAGGCGTGGATTTTTAAAATAAATATTTTAGAGGACTGTCAAGGTAATAGGCGTGGATTTTTAAAATAAATATTTTAGAGGACTGTCAAGGTAATAGGCGTGGATTTTTAAAATAAATATTTTAGAGGACTGTCAAGGTAATAGGCGTGTATTTTTAAAATAAATATTTTAGAGGACTGTCAAGGTAATAGGCGTGGATTTTTAAAATAAATATTTTAAAATAGGCGTGGATTTTTACACACACACACATATTTTAGAGGACTGTCAAGGTAATACTTAACATTTTAGTTATGATATCAAATCTGCTGAAGAAAAAAAAAATAAACTCACCAATAAAAAAATATTTAAAATATTCATATGAATATTTTTGTGAACGGTGTTGTTGTTGTACCACTTTTCATAAATTATGAAAAAAATCATATTAGCATTTTTTGATCAAATTTGTTGTTGCTTAATATATTATTGAAATATCCATGAAGGCAAGATAAGAAACCATGAAGTCGAAGCATGACAACAAAATGATTTTAAGCGGCTTTTAAAAGAGCATTAACCAAATAAAACAACAACAACTACAGAATATGAATTCCAAAAATGAAAAAATAACGAGGTAGGGGTTGACAATTTTGAGGTCAATTTTAAAGAATATTTTTTAAGGCATAGTTCTAGGCGTGGATTTTTTAAAGAATATTTTTAAGGCATAGTTCTAGGCGTGGATTTTTTAAAGAATATTTTGGAGTTTTGAAATAATAGTTTTGGAGTTTTGAAATAATATTTTTCATGGCATAGTTCTAGGCGTGGATTTTTAAAGAATATTTTTCAAAGCATAGTTCTAAGCGTGGATTTTTTAAAGAATATTTTTCAAGGCATAGTTCTAGGCGTGGATTTTTTAAAGAATATTTTCCAAAGCATAGTTCTAAGCGTGGATTTTTTAAAGAATATTTTTCAAAGCTATCAGGGTTCTAAGCGTGGATTTTTTAAAGAATATTTTTCAAGGCATAGTTCTAGGTGTGGATTTTTAAAGAATATTTTTCAAAGCATAGTTCTAAGCGTGGATTTTTTAAAGAATATTTTTCAAGGCATAGTTTTAGGTGTGGATTTTTTAAAGAATATTTTTCAAGGCATAGTTTTAGGTGTGGATTTTTTAAAGAATATTTTTCAAAGCATAGTTCTAAGCGTGGATTTTTTAAAGAATATTTTTCAAGGCATAGTTTTAGGTGTGGATTTTTTAAAGAATATTTTTCAAGGCATAGTTTTAGGTGTGGATTTTTTAAAGAATATTTTTCAAGGCATAGTTTTAGGTGTGGATTTTTTAAAGAATATTTTTCAAGGCATAGTTTTTGGTGTGGATTTTTTAAAGAATATTTTTTAGGTTGCACCTTTTCCCAAAATTTTTAAACCACCATTTTATACCAAAAACAAGAAATATAACAACTCAATATCCCCGAAAAAGATATATATATGTTTTTAATCACATTAAAATGTATTTAGATACAGTACATCCTATTAATAAATTTAAAATGTTAATTTATTTTAGCAACAACAAAAAATGTTAGTTAATGGGGAAACGTTTGAATTTTTAACAAAGAAACTTATGGAGATGTTGTGCTAAGTTCGAAAAAAGCAATGCTTTCAAGTTTCACTGCCAGACTTGGTGTCTCCGCCACAGTGCCACAGCAGAGCACAGCAAATAAAAATATAAATTCCTCAACAGAAATATCTCTATATTATATTGCAAAGCCAACAGCAACAAATTTCAAATATTAAAATTCATAAAATTTTGTTTAGATTTTTTTGAACATTTTTTTTTCGAATATCTATCTGAATACCTGAAATATTATATTAGAGACCACAACAGCAGCAACAACAACAACAGACCCCACAGCGGAGTGAAACTGTCACTATATTTAGAGTGTTTGTGTCAGAGCAGAGTTTCGGCTAACACGACAAAGTCACAAACTGTCGCAGAATGATCATAATTTAAGCTCAGTTCAAAGCCGCAGAAACCTTGACTGGGAGCACACGCCTTTTCTTTTGTTGTCACAACGTGATTTGAGTCAAAACCCCTATGTGTTGTTGTTATTTCGCTTCTCTTGCTAGTGGGTTTCTTTGGCCGCTTTTGTGAAAAGAATAATTTATTGAAATAATGGATAATGAGGTATTAATGATATTTATAAAAATAAATATGATTTCACAAAAACCGGTGAAATGATAAATAGATGTCAAAATTGAAAGAAAAAAGAAGAAAAAAAAACAATCGAGATAAAATATTTGTGAAATCATTAAAATTAGAAAACAATAGAAATCCACACAAAAAAAACAAATACTGGAATTTTGCATACACTTTTTTTAAATATTTTTGGATTAAGACCCAATTGGAATCAATACAAGACGTTGATTTATTTATGAATATTTTTAGGGATCCTAACAAGGGGTGGATTTTTTAAAGAATATTTTTCAGGGATCCTAACAAGGGGTGGATTTTTTAAAGAAAAAATGCAGGATCTCAACAAGACATAGATTTTTTACAGATCCAAACTCAGGGATCAAAATAAGGCGTGGATTTTTAAAGAATAATTTTTCAGAATTTTTTTCAAAAATAGGCGTGGATTTTCCTAAGAATATTTTTTAGGGATCCAAACAGGGCATTAACATTCATGTTTTAGTCTTCATCACTTTCGATCTCCATTCCCAACAACCTACTTATCAGCAGAATAATCCTTAATAACATCTTTGTCCAAATACCACCATCATCGCTCTTCGAAAAATACTCCACAAAACTTCTTCAGCAGCATCATCAGCAAAATCGACAGTTGTTCCAGCTTGCCAGACAGTATCATTTCCTTTTGGCCATATGAATAATATCTTATGGACATTTTAGGCCCAGCTCAGGAAATTTATTAAAAGTGCTAACGAAACAATTTATGCCTTTTTAATGGCTTATTAGCCGGGGCTTATCGTGTCACCTTTGCAACTCTATACCTCCGCGACGAATGAACACACACAAAAACACTTAACATTTGTGTGGACAGGAACGACACAAAATAAAATCCTTTCGCTACCATGGACCTCAGCTCTTACCCTCCGGATCTCGTTGTTAGTATTTGAGTTTCATATAGGTGGTCGTTCCTCCACGTAGTGTTGATGGGTTTTTGGTATTGTTATTTTTTAACCTCTTGAGAAAATGAAAAATTATTGCAATAAATTTAATTTGATATCACGCACACTAACACAACAGCACATGCATGCCAAATGCTTATATTCACATCCAATGATTTTGTGGAATTTTAAAAATGCATTGTTTTATTTCTTTCGGTTAGATGGTGGGAATTTGTAGCGTATTATTTTGTTTGGATTGTGGCGAAATGTGGAGGAAACGAAGGTAGTATGTTTGTGTAGGTTCTCAAAATACCAAATATGAGGCAGTGATCGTCAAGATTAATGCGTGTGGTAATCTACAATATTAGACCCATATGGATGTGATGGATGCGTTCAACAATATGATCGTGGACCTACAAGGAAGACTTAAGCCTTGTGCAGATTCTCAAAAAAATATTTCTTAAAAAAAAAACTATGCCTTGGGCAGATTCTCAAAAAACATTTTTAAAATATCTACTCCTTGGGTAGATTCTTAAAAAATATGTTTTAACCAGTAAGGAAAGTAGAAGAGACGGACTGGGCCGACTATATTATACCCTTCACCACTTTGCGTATAATCTACACATGTATCCTTACAATTGCATGTCAATGTTCCCTCGAAGGAACATACACATGTCTTTCTACAACCTATGATAAATTGAATTTCATTCAGGCAGATTTAGAGACATCTGCTTACCACGAGACAAATTTATGGAAAACGATTTATAGGAAAATTTATACACACTTTTCGGTACGCCACACTGTTAAAAATTTAATTTCGAAATACATATTTAACCTTTGGCTGCATTTGCACCAATTTCAACAAAACGCAATAACGCCATTCAAGTCTCAATTTGATACGTTGTGCATTTCGTGTAAATCGGACAAACATAAGGAACTTGGTGCAACATTAAGGTAAAATCGGACGAATATATATGTATATGTGGGAGCTATAACAAAATCTGAATCAATTTTTTTGAAACTTGCCAAACATCATTCTAGACTCAATTAAGTACGCTAAGCCAAATTTTGTGCAAATCGAAGGACATATATGGACTTAGCTGCACCATTTACATAAAATTGGACGGAAATATATATGGCAGCTATTTCGAAATCTGAACCGATTTTCACGAAATTTATCACACATCATTCCAGACTCAATTCAGTACGCTATGCAAAATTTCGTGCAAATCGAAGGACATATATAGGATCTTTGGTGCCCCATTTACCTTAAATCGGACGAAAATATATATGGGAGCTATATCTAAATCTGAACCGATTTTCACGAAATTTATCACACATCGTTGTAGACTTAATTCAGTACGTTATGCCAAATTTCGTACAAATCGAAAGATATATAGGGACTTTGGTGCACCATTTACATCAAATCGGACAAAACTATATATGGAAGATATATCTTAATCTGAATCGATTTTCTCGAAATTTAACACATGCCATTCTGGACCTATTTCTGTACTCTATGCCAAAGTTCGTGTGAATCGAAAGATATATAGGAACATTGGTGCCCCATTTATCTTAAATCGGACGAAAATATATATGGGAGCTATATCTAAATCTGAACCGATTTTCATGAAATTTAACACACATCGTTCTAGACCTTATTCAGTACGCTATGCCAAATTTCGTGCACATCGAGGGATAAATAGGGACTTTGGTACACCATTTACCTTAAATCGGACGAAAATATATATGGGAGCTATATCTAAATCTGAACCGATTTTCACGAAATTTAACACACATCGTTCTCGATTTAATTCAGTACGCTGTGCCAAATTTCTTTGGTACACCATTTACCTTAAATCGGACGAAAATATATATGGGAGATATACCTAAATCTGAAACCAATTTCAATAGGGTTCGTCCTTGGGCAAAATAAATTGGCACAGCTCATTTATTTATATTTCATTCAATTTGAATCAAAAATAAGATCTGTTTACTATTTAACATGGACATACAGACGGACGGACATGCATAAATCGACTTAAAAAGTGATTCTATGCGTATTCTTAAAAGGAATCATGTGTCTATCTCGTTTCCTTTTGCCTGTTACAAACATATGCACAAAGACATAATACCCTGTACCACTGTGTGGTGTAGGTTTTTTTAAATATTTTTTAGAAATCAACGCCTGGAGTAGATTCTTAAAAAATATTTTTTTAATCTACGCCATGTGTGGATACTGACGATATGAGTTGATTTTGACGATATAATATAGACATCGGGTTAATACAGGAACCTTGGACTGTTAACTGTTATACAGGTTGACATTCGTTTTAAGACAACCACACAACAAAAGCATCCACTTATTATTAAATTACTCTTTATTACCTACTTATTACCTTTGGAAATAAAAACTCATGTTTTACAAAACTTTTCGATTAACTTTTACATTACGGAATTACAATAAAATGAACGTCAAATGTATGTTTCGTTTATACAAAATTAAGATATAATCAAAGCAAGCAAAAACAAAAGACTTAAGACAAAAACTTTACATTTACTTAATATCTTCTGTGCATAACTAAATCAAATATTTATTATTCTTGATTAGCCGCCCAGTAAAACCAGTTAAAAATTACCGAAAAATCACAAATGAATTTAATTTTGCAATAAATTTTAAAAAATAAAACGATTTTACTTCCCTGGTGAGGAAGGACAAATGGAAGCCCCAACGCGACAATGCAACAAATTAATGATGATGCGCCTACACAAGAAATGCATTTTCTGTTGTTGTTGCTGTGGAGCTTAATTATTAATTACGTGTAAATTGATAATTAACATAAAAATGCAGAAATCGAACTGCAGCAGCAACAACAACAAAAGTCACTTCATATCACCATATTTGTGGATAATTTATGTTAAATTTTGAGAGAGAGACAAGGAAAAAAAACGTAAAAGAAAACCCATCAACCGGCCTCCTGCTTTTATTGCAATCAAGCCAGTCAGTCTGTCAGCCAGCCAACCAACCGATCGGCCAAGCCAACAATTTCATTGATGACATGCGGCATAACTCGGCAATGACGTTTGCTTGTTTTACATTTCACAACAACAACAAAAATTACAACCTCTGAAATTTGAAGCGTTGATTGTTTGTGGGCTATTTAAAAACTCATAAATATTGAGTTTGTTAAACGAAAATGTCGAAATAATGTGAATACCGCCTGTTGATCAGAACCTGGTTTAAATTGCAGACCATATCAAAAGAGACAAAAAGAAAAAAAAAAACAAATCCAACAGTGCAAGACAAAATGTCGATGACGATGATGATCGACAACACAGCCTGCTGTTACAGCTTTTGATGTTTGGGACGATGCCAATTGCCAAGCCAAGTGCTATGCGGATTGGCGTTTTTTCTACATTTCGAACAAAGAAATTGCCGAGAACGTGACTAAGGTGGGAATAAATAGTTTTTGTTGTTGTTGTAGTGACAACTTTACAATTTACTTGTAAACAAAACAATAATTACCAATTACTAAATATACATTTTGAAATTATATTTTTTGGGGGAATTAAAAAATCCACGCCTTGTAAAGGACCCACAAAAAATATTCTTTAAAAAATCCACGCCTTGTAAAGGACCCACAAAAAATATTCTTTAAAAAATCCACGCCTTGTAAAGGACCCACAAAAAATATTCTTTAAAAAATCCACGCCTTGTAAAGGACCCACAAAAAATATTCTTTAAAAAATCCACGCCTTGTAAAGGACCCACAAAAAATATTCTTAAAAAAATCCACGCCTTGTAAAGGACCCACAAAAAATATTCTTTAAAAAATCCACGCCTTGTAAAGGACCCACAAAAAATATTCTTTAAAAAATCCACGCCTTGTAAAGGACCCACAAAAAATATTCTTTAAAAAATCCACGCCTTGTAAAGGACCCACAAAAAATATTCTTTAAAAAATCCACGCCTTGTAAAGGACCCACAAAAAATATTCTTAAAAAAATCCACGCCTTGTAAAGGACCCACAAAAAATATTCTTTAAAAAATCCACCCCTTGTAAAGGACCCACAAAAAATATTCTTTAAAAAATCCACGCCTTGTAAAGGACCCACAAAAAATATTCTTTAAAAAATCCACGCCTTGTAAAGGACCCACAAAAAATATTCTTTAAAAAATCCACGCCTTGTAAAGGACCCACAAAAAATATTCTTTAAAAAATCCACGCCTTGTAAAGGACCCACAAAAAATATTCTTTAAAAAATCCACGCCTTGTAAAGGACCCACAAAAAATATTCTTTAAAAAATCCACGCCTTGTAAAGGACCCAGAAAAAATATTCTTTAAAAAATCCACGCCTTGTAAAGGACCCAGAAAAAATATTCTTTAAAAAATCCACGCCTTGTAAAGGACCCAGAAAAAATATTCTTTAAAAAATCCACGCCTTGTAAAGGACCCAGAAAAAATATTCTTTAAAAAATCCACGCCTTGTAAAGGACCCAGAAAAAATATTCTTTAAAAAATCCACGCCTTGTAAAGGACCCAGAAAAAATATTCTTTAAAAAATCCACGCCTTGTAAAGGACCCAGAAAAAATATTCTTTAAAAAATCCACGCCTTGTAAAGGACCCACAAAAAATATTCTTTAAAAAATCCACGCCTTGTAAAGGACCCACAAAAAATATTCTTTAAAAAATGCACGCCTTGTAAAGGACTCACAAAAAACATTCCCTAAAAAATCCACAAAAGACCCGCTAAAATATTACTTAACTGATCCACGCTTGCAATTACTTTGCAAAATTGTTTTAAGCCCGTACGTTAAGTATTTCCATAAAAGGTATTAAAATTTAATTACCCACACCACCTATCGCATATAAATTTTTCAAATTTTTTCCACAACAACAAAAATTCCTTTCCTCGAGAAAAATAACAAATTAACAATTGAAATGTAGAAAACAAAAGCAACAACAACTAAATACGTCAATAGTTACTTGCGGTAGCATTCCGAAAGATATTTGAAAAATTTTAATTACTTTTCAACAAAACAGCTCGATGGCGATGAGCGGCAATTTGTTTTTGGAATATCGCTAAGCAGAGCTTGTTTAGCGAGAACAAAAATGCAATTCCAAACACATAAATTAATTTAGAAGATCGTTAAGAGAAAACTAATTAAAAAATTAACAACAAATTACGTTGTTGTAATTCGTGCAGGTTTGGGGGAAATATTTAGACTGGAGGCGCATCCACAAAAGGGGCCTTGACTCCTTATTGTTCGCCTGGAAATTGTTTAGGATATTTTGGAGTGTCTTTACAAGGCGGGGATTTTTAAAGAATATTACTTCTGGTAGAGCTTGAAAAAATATTTTGAAAATATATAGTGTTGAGATAATCACCTCTGGCCCCATAAAGGCCCTTATTTCCTGTTTTTATTTTTCTCACCGAAAATCCCTGCAGCTTCCCTCCCCACCTGGTTGTCTATAATCAAATTTTATAGTCATTCATTTGTGAACAATTTTTTTTTTTTGCAAACCACTAGACTGATTGGCCCAAAGCGCATGCCTGTTTTCTATAATTGTTAGTTGCTGTTGTTGTTATTGTTGTTGTTAAACAACAGTGTCACATTTTATTTGACAGATTGGTTAAACGTGTGTCAATTTAGAAAACAGATATTAAAATGTGATCTGCGATTTGACGAGGCAGCGCGACTATTGCTGCTGGCTGGCTGTAAGCCTGACTAGCTGTTATTGTTGCCGAACAAATGTAACCGCTCTGCGGGATGGACGGTAGAGGTCGGTCGATCGGTCAGCGGAATATAAAAATATATATAGGAAATCTGCTGAGTTGCGTTTTCATGCTGTGTGATTTATGGCAAAAAATTCCTTGTGACGTATTTCGTTCGGTACGAAATGCTGGCGTTCTGTTGATGGCTAAACAATTTTGTGGGTGAGGTAAGAGAATTTACGGTAAAAACTATTAACCAGTTGCCATAACTAAGTTTATTGTCGATGATAATGTTGTTGTTGTTGCTGCTGTTGTCGTTGTTTACTAGTGGAAATGTTAATAATATAAATTGTTAATATCGATATTATGGGAATTTCGATTTGTTCCACACCCCCAATAACATCGCATTGGGTATTGAATGATTGGTAGAGAGGGAGAATTCTGTGGAATAATAATAATAGCAATAAAATAAAATTGTTGTTGTTATTTTAATTAATAATATATACAATCATTCCAGACTGTATGTCGGTTGGTGCTAACAACCATATAAGTGAGAATTATTTAAAACAAAGGACGCAGATTTATTAAAAAATGATGAAAGTCTTTGAATTAAAAAATTGTTCAAGGGTCATTATAAGGCGTGGATTTTTTTAATAATTTTTTTCAGGGCTATTTACAAGGCGTGGGGTTTTTAAATATTTGTTTTTTTCAAGGCTACTATAAGGCGTGGATTTTTTACATATTTTTTTCAGGGCTTTTATAAGGCGTGGGGTTTTTAAATATTTGTTTTTCAGGGCTATTGTTAGGCGTGGATTTTAAAATAATTTTTTTTCAGGGCTATTATAAGGCGTGCATTTTTTTAAGAATATTTTTGGAGGCTCTTTACAAGGCGTGGATTTTTTAAAGAATATTCCTGGAGGCTCTTTACAAGGCGTGGATTTTTCAAAGAATATTTTTAGAGGCTCTTTACAAGGCGTGGATTTTTTAAAGAATATTCCTGGAGGCTCTTTACAAGGCGTGGATTTTTTAAAGAATATTTTTCTGAGGCTCTTTTCAAGGCGTGGATTTTTTAAAGAATATTTTTAAAGGCTCTTTTTTAGAAAATATTTTTGGATTTTTTACAAGGCGTGGATTTTTTAAAAAATTTTTAAAGGTCCTTACAAGGCGTGGATTTTTTAAAGAATATTTTTAAAGGCTCTTTACAAGGCATGGATTTTTTAAAGAATATTTTTCTGAGGCTCTTTACAAGGCATGGATTTTTTAAAGAATATTTTTAAAGGCTCTTTACAAGGCGTGGACTTTTTAAAGAATATTTTTAAAGGATCTTTACAAGGCCTGGATTTTTTAAAGAATATTTTTTGGAGGTCTTTACAAGGCCTGGATTTTTTAAAGAATATTTTTTCGAGGTCTTTACAAGGCGTGGATTTTTTAAAGAATATTTTTTGGAGGTCATACACAAGGCGTGGATTTTTTAAAGAATATTTTTGGAGGTCATACACAAGGCCTGGATTTTTTAAAGAATATTTTTTGGAGGTCTTTACAAGGCGTGGATTTTTTAAAGAATATTTTTGGAGGCTATTTACAAGGCGTGGATTTTTTAAAGAATATTTTTTGAAGGCTATTTACAAGGCGTGGATTTTTTAAAGAATATTTTTTGAAGGCTATTTACAAGGCCTGGATTTTTTAAAGAATATTTTTTGAAGGCTATTTACAAGGCGTGGATTTTTTAAAGAATATTTTTTGAAGGCTATTTACAAGGCGTGGATTTTTTAAAGAATATTTTTTGAAGGCTATTTACAAGGCCTGGATTTTTTAAAGAATATTTTTGGAGGCTATTTACAATGCGTGGATTTTTTAAAGAATATTTTTCAGAGGTTCTTTGCAAGGCGTGGATTTTTTAAAGAATATTTCTGGAGGCTCTTTACAAGGTGAGCAGTTTTAAAAGAATATTTCTGGAGGCTCTTTACAAGGTGAGGAGTTTTAAAAGAATATTTTTGGGGGCTCTTTACAAGGCGTGGATTTTTTAATGAATATTTCTGGGTACTCTTTACAAGGCGTGGATTTTTTAAAGAATATTTTTCTGAGGCTCTTTACAAGCCATGGATTTTTTAAAGAATATTTCTGGAGGGTCTTTACAAGGCATGAATTTTTTAAAGAATATTTCTGGAGGCTCTTTACAAGGCGTGAATTTTTAAAATATTATTTTTGGAAGCTCTTGACAAGGCGTGGATTTACTAAAGAATATTTTTCAAGGGCCAACTGAGGCGTGGATTTACTAAAGAATATTTTTCAAGGGCCAACTGAGGCGTGGATTTACTAAAGAATATTTTTTGAGGCTCTTTATAAGGCGTGGATTTTTTAAAGAATATTTTTCAGAGGCTCTTTGCTAGGCGTGGATTTTTTAAAGAATATTTTTCAGAGGCTCTTTGCTAGGCGTGGATTTTTTAAAAAATATTTTTCTGAGGCTCTTTATAAGGCGTGGATTTTTAAAGAATATTTTTCTGAGGCTCTTTATAAGGCGTGGATTTCCTAAAGAATAATTTTGGATTTTTTGTTGTTCTCAATTAAATTTTCTGTAGCTGCTGTCTTGCTTCGTGTTTCCTTTATTCAATCTAAATAGCCCTTTGGCTATGAGAACCGTTCATTATTTAAAATCATTTTGGTATCTCGACGTGGTGGTTTGGTGAACTGTTTTTTTTTTCTCCCTTCAATACAAAATATTTATTTTTGGAAACAGCACGAAAATAAAAACAGCAACAACAACAACTGCGATGATGGATCTGTTCGATGGTAAATGAAATCTTGTATTCAAAATTTGTATCCAGACCAGACGTTTTGGCAATTTCTATAACCGAAAATAAATTATATGATAACGTCATCGTCCTCAGCATGCCATGGCATGGAATGAAGTTAACATTTTTTTTTAAGATTTGATAGATCGATTAGCCTTCCCCAAAAATAACAAAAAAACCCTCATTTATTTGTGTAAAAAAATTGTGTTAAACAACTGAGCCAAATTTGTTAACCACTAGTTGAGATTATTGTTATTTATTTTAAATAACAACACACACACATACTCATACATAGAAAATATTCAGGCGAATGATTATAAACTCGAATGCAAGGAAACCCAAAAAACAGACCCTAACTGAATTTATTTGTTAAATAAATTTTCAAAAATATTTTGCTAGACATTATGGCAACATCAGCAGTGAACAAAAAAACACCAACAACAATAGCAACAAAAAACCAGTGAGCGGAGCAGTATAGTCGGACGGGGCCGACCATGCGATACCCTACACAACTACCACGAACTCTAACTTTCTGAGGATGTTTATTCCGAGTCTGAGTAATATTTCGTGTGTGTCCGATTAGAGGTTAACAACAACTATTCCTTACTTTTTTCGAATATTCAGTACAATCCTTCTATTTACTTGTCCAGATTACCTTCACGGTAGGTTGTGTTGAGATTTTCGGATTATACTCTACTCGAAAACACACAAAAAATTATGTTTTCGGTCCATTTCATCCCAAAATTTTAATCTGATCATCACCGAAAATTGTAGGCGTTGTTCTTGACCATAACTGGAACTTCATGAAAAATTTCAAAGCCATCAGCGCGATATTTCTCCCTCTAATGTGGTAATGGGTTACTAAATAATATCTGAATACGTAAGCACCTGTAAATATTTGACTGTAACTCCCACATCTGAGTAGATACATCACTATATTTGGTATCAATTTAAAGGAAAACCACTCCTCTTGGATATGTTATCAACTCCTGGGGTCTACATCCTCCAGGAGTAAATATATATGGCATAGAATACAAATTTTGTCATTTTTCACACAAAAGTCAGGGTCCATTTGACCCGCTAAATATTGACCGATCTTTATCAAAACATGCATGCTTATTCTCTGGCCCGATACCCTTCTCCATGCAAAAATTCGCGGTGTTTGGGCCATAATTGCGGCCTCTGGAGCGACCAGAAAAACCGACAAAAATAATGTTTTTGGTCCATTTCATCCCCTAAATATTAACCGATCTTTTCCAAAAACAATAGGGGTCTTCATTGGCCAGAACCCATCCTACATGCAAAATTTCGTGAAGTTTGGTCCATAACTGTGGCCTGTATCGTGTTTACAAATTATAATGGACACACACACTCGGACACATCTAGATCGATCAGCTATGAAATTTCGCGGCGTTACAAACATTTGGGGCTGCACAAAGCTATAATACCCTGACAACATAGTTGTGTAGGGTATAAATATAGCACCTCGGGACAAATATTTACTTTCATGGGTGTGTGTGTGTGTTGGTATGTTTGAGTAATGGTATGCGAATTATTAAACAAATGAGTGCAGTGGGTGGCGGGGAGGGTAGTTCGAAACAACAAAAGAATAATATTAACCGAAAACCAAACAAAAGGCTTAAGACACGAACTTGAAATTGGAATTTTTGTTTTATTGAAAAGCACAACACATCTCAGCCAGCCAAGCAAATACTCACACACACCCAATCGCACATCGACATCAGCATGAAATACAAACAAACAAAAAAATGTTTATATGAATTTTTTAGACATTATCACCGATGATTTATGTAGCCATAATTTTGTGATATATATATATATGTGTGTGTGTAAAAACATTGACGAACACCTACAACAAGATATCAAGTAGACAAGTTGGCGAGTTGTACGCTTGACGGACTAGCTGGCTGTCTGGCCCGGAGATGTCTGAAACCAACAAAAAAAAAATCAAATCACAGAAATGTAAAAAATATGTCGACATTGTTGGTTGCTTGGTTTTTTTCTTCAAACCAGTACTATTATAAATCATTCAATTTCAATTTCATTCGAATTCCTATTCAAATCTTTGCCATAGTAACTGTAAAGTATTCAAGTTTATTTTTTTTATTTCGGCTTTGGTGGTGGGGGAACACCGAATGCAGTTAACAAAAATATTCACGTTCATTCAATTAATATGCAAAAATACAAATTACAAAACCTATAAATAGTCATAAATGGCAAACGATAGTTTTTGGGACAATAAAACATCTGTTAGCAGGGGTCTACAGGAGGTTTTCGAAATTTACAAGACTATATATTTAAAGTATTTTTAAAATTTCCTTAAAAAATGGTTTAAAAAAATCCAAAAAATTACTTACTTACTTAGCTGGCTTGTGACACAACTTTCATTCCATAAGCCGAGCTTAAAAAAGATTTCGAGGCGCGTCGGTCTTTTGCGCAGTTTTTCCAATTTAAAAGACCATATTCGGCAATTTTATCTTCCACTTGGTCTTTCAATCTTATTCATGGCGTTCCCCTTCTATGTGTAGCATCAGCTGGTTCGCTTTTATATGCCTTCCTCCATTCTCACAATATGACCTAGCCAACGTAGTCGCTGCAGCTCAATACGTCTAACAATGTCGATGTCCGAAAATAGCTGGTACAACTCATGGTTCATTCGACGGCGATATTCACCATCAACGCAGATCGGCCCATAGATCTTTCGGAGAATTTTTATCCCAAACACTCCAAGAGCTGCCTCATCTGATTGCCCAAGTACCCATGCTTCAGATCCATATAACAGCCCGGGTAGTATCAGCGTCTTGTAAAGTGTGAGTTTGGTCTGGCGGGAGGTGGCCTTGTTTTTGAGTTGTTTGCTCAGACCATAGTAGCATCTGTTGGCCATCACAATCCTTCTCCGAATTTCAAAACTGATGTCATTCGTTTTGTTTATGGCGGTACCAAGGTATATAAAAATCTAAAATATAAAATCTTTGACTACCTCGAAGCTGTAGTTCTCAAGTTCCACAGTTTGTCCGAGTCTACTGGACGTCTTGCGCGTTGATGCCATCAGCTTGGTCTTCTCGCCGTTTACTGCCAGACTCCTTTTCAATTTTTTCAAAGGTGGCAGTTACCGCTCGCAATGTTCGACCCATTAGTCGATGTCATCGGTGTAGGCGAGTAACATGTGTACAGAGTGCCATTTCTGTTCACTTTTGCCTCTCGTATGACCTTTTTCAGCAGGATATGAAAAAGGTCAAACGCCAAACTGTCACCTTGTCTGAATTCTCGTTCGGTATTAAAGGGCTCCGAGAGATCCTTTCCGACTTTAACTGCTGATCTTGTGCCAGTGAAAGTTATCCTGCATAGCCGTATTAATTTTGTAGGAATACCAAACACAGACATGGTTTTAAACAACTCTGAACGGATAGTGCTGTCGAATGCGCCTTTATAGTCGACGAATAGGTGGTATGTGTTGATGTGTTTTTCGTGGATTTTTCCAGGATTTGGCGCAGAGTGAAAATCTGGTCAGCGGTGGATTACCCAGGTCTGAAGCCGCGTTGGTATGGTCCAATAATCTCATTGACCATTGGCTTCAGTCGTTCACACAGCACTTTGAATAGCACTTTATATGCGATGGGAAGGAGGCTTATTCCTCTATAGTTGGCACATATCATCTTGTCTCCCTTTTTTGTGCACGGGACACGGGATGCTGAGGTTCCAATTATTGGGCATGCATTCCACTACCCAAATTTTACTAATCAGCTGGTACATGCTCCTTACCAGCATCTGACCACCAGTCTTGAATAGTTCGGCGTGTAACTCA
The DNA here is from genome assembly GCF_032173495.1 of Musca vetustissima. NCBI lineage: Eukaryota > Metazoa > Arthropoda > Insecta > Diptera > Muscidae > Musca > Musca vetustissima. The sequence continues at coordinate 21,628 of NW_026874218.1, read as the reverse complement.
TCGGCACCTGTTGCTTTATTATTCTTCAGCCGATTGATTGCCTCTACTCTATACCTTCATCTATTATTGGTTCTGGGTATCCTCTTCACCACTACTATTTGATACCAGAAGTTTTTCAAAATGCTCCTTCCAAATCCTCAGCACGCTGTCTGTATCTGTCACCAGGTTTCTTTCTTCATCTCTACAGGAGGATGTGCCTGCACCAAAGCCTTCGGTTTGGTGTTTACCCATTGGTAGAATTTTCGGACTTCATTCTGGCTCCTGTACATCTCGATTTGCTCACGCTCACGTTTTTCTTGCTCTTTATTCTTTTTTCTGAAAATACGTTTCTCCTCTCTCCTTTTTGCATATCAGCATTACGATATTTTCTCCATCCCATTACTGCAGTTTGTAGTAGACTTTCTGTTGGGTAAGTTGAGCTACCTATATGTTGTGTTTTCAGCTTTTCGACGTCAAATTTCCGTGTTACATTAGAACGCACCTTTGCTGCTACATTAAGACGGGTGAGTACCTTGGCTGCCACAAGGTAATGGTCCGAATCCATATTCACTCCTCGGATCGATCGGACGTCTAAAACACTGGCTGAATGCCTTCCGTCTATCACACCAGGATCTATTTGATTTCTCGTTATGAGAAATCCAAGTGTCCTTGTGTATATCGAGATGCTTGAATCTAATGCTGCTAACTGCCATGTTTTTTGTGCCGCGAAGTCAATCAACCTCATGCCGTTGTCTGATGTTTCTTCATAGAGGCTGAATTTTCCAAAGGTGGGGCCAAAGATATTTTCCCTGCCGATTTTTGCATTAAAATCTCCTAGCCGAATTTTAATGTCATGGCCAGGGCAACGGTCATATGCTGTTTCTAGGTGCTCGTAAAATATGTCATTGATCTGTTCATATTTATCTTCGGTCGGAGCATGGGCGCAAATGAGACTGATGTAGAAGAACTTCGCTTTTTATATATATTGCCTGTAAGGCAATAATATCGGCTTTGTACTTCTTGAGTACATCCGCCAAAGCAAACACTGCTCCTGTTCTGTACACTATGCGCAAATTCCAAGTGCAGATTCGTAGATTGTGGTCCTTTATACGTTTGCGGGGGTCGTCAACATTAGGTGGGTTTGGTTTTCTTTTTCTTTGCTTTTTCATAGTAGGTTCGGTTTTTCAAGTGCGGCAAATTAATCCGACGCCTCAACCCATTTTTTATAGTTATTATGGGTGAAATCGCGGCACATATTAGCTCACTATTTCATCGGGTGATGAAAGTAGGTACCCCAGGTGGCATCACGTGGAGGTCAGTGTCCACGCCTTTTTAAAAGCCTCTAAGAATATACCTTAGAAATCCACGCCTTGTTAGAGTCCCTTGATTTAAAAAATCCACATTTTATTAGGGTCTCTTAAGACTCCCTGTCAGACATGTGACTCAATAATGTTCCGCCATTGCCTCGTTATTTTTTCCAGAATATTTTTCCCACAAAAATTCCATCTGCCACCTCATCCATTTGCACCTAATTATTTGCATCATCCATGGAGATTATAGCCCAAAGAAGACATTAAAATGATCTATAAAACAAATCAAGCTCGTTATGTGGCCTAATGACCAAGACAAACTACCTTATTATCGCTCAATGTATCCAACCGAAGCGACCCGACTCGAATGATTCATCCACCCAAAACTTGGGATTATTAATTCTTCGGTTATTAAAATGAAATAAATTTTATGTTGAAGTATCGAAGACAAACAAATTTTTCGGATTTTGGGTGGTTCGCCGTGTTTTCGAACGCTGGTGGTCGCTCTAGGTACGCATTTCACTACAGGGGTGGTCCGTTGATGTCTCTGCGGCCACATCCGTTGCCATGTTAGTTGGTTATCATTTAATTTTCAAATTTATGTATTTATAATGTTTTGGAACAAAGAAACATCTCGGGTAGCCTGCCCCCCCTCTTCCCCTCAGTAACCACTTAATAACCGAAAACATTAAAAAAATATATTTGTGGTTTCCAATTTTGAAGAGAAAAGAGGAGGAGGAGGACCTACCAACAACACGGTGATTTGTTAGTTGGCAAACAAATTAAAGCCACTTAAAGCCATTGACGATTGGCTGATGAGGGCATCATCATCCGCATCAGTCTCATCCCTAATCCCAGGGTTAATATGAATATATTCCAGCACAAAAAAAAACAAAGTTATAAAAAAATTAACCGATGATAACCTCAACAAAGAAATCCCGAAACACTTAACAAATATTTTGGGCAGGGTAGACAAAGCGGGAGATTTTCGAATAGTTAATGAAATTATTTCAATAACAGCGATGGTTCGAACGAACACAACACCCCAAGTGTCTATGAGAACACCACACTTCAGTGGTGTTGGCAAAGGAACATCCATTGGATCCGAACAACAAAAATAACAACAGCAAATGCCATCTAAAGAAGTCATAAAATAAAAATTGACCGCATACATGGTCAAGTCATCAACTCGATGGCCAGTCGGTCGGTCGGCCGTTCGATACATAAAAATGTAGATTGGTTCAATCTTTCTCCCAGTCCGCACAAAAAAAAATGAGCTGCAAGAGATATAACCGCCAATAAATTTCAACACACAAAACAGATAACAAACATATGTAAAAAGGCACATATTCAGCAAAAAAAAACACTCGAGGAAACATGTGTGTTGAAATATGAAAATATTTTCCAAGGCCTATATTTTATAGAATATCTTTAAGAGGTCTATAAAAGGCGTGGATTTTTTAAAGCATATTTTTAAGGGGTCTATATAAGGCGTGGAGCATATTTTTAAGGGGTCTATAAAAGGCGTGGATTTTTTAAAGAATATTTTTAAAAGGTTCTACACAAGGCGTGGATTTTTTAAAGAATATTTTTAAGAGGTCCTACACAAGGCGTGGATTTTTTAAAGAATATTTTTAAAAGGTTCTATACAAGGCGTGGATTTTTTAAAGAATATTTTTAAGAGGTCCTACACAAGGCGTGGATTTTTTAAAGAATATTTTTAAGAGGTCCTACACAAGGCGTGGATTTTTTACAGAATATTTTTAAAAGGTTCTACACAAGGCGTGGATTTTTTAAAGAATATTTTTAAGAGGTCCTACACAAGGCGTGGATTTTTTAAAGGATATTTTTAAGAGGTCCTACACAAGGCGTGGATTTTTTAAAGGATATTTTTAAGAGGTCCTACACAAGGCGTGGATTTTTTAAAGAATATTTTTAAGAGGTCCTACACAAGGCGTGGATTTTTTAAAGAATATTTTTAAGAGGTCCTACACAAGGCGTGGATTTTTTAAAGAATATTTTTAAAAGGTTCTATACAAGGCGTGGATTTTTTAAAGAATATTTTTAAGAGGTCCTACACAAGGCGTGGATTTTTTAAAGAATATTTTTAAGAGGTCCTACACAAGGCGTGGATTTTTTAAAGAATATTTTTAAAAGGTTCTATACAAGGCGTGGATTTTTTAAAGAATATTTTTAAGAGGTCCTACACAAGGCGTGGATTTTTTAAAGAATATTTTTAAGAGGTCCTACACAAGGCGTGGATTTTTTACAGAATATTTTTAAAAGGTTCTACACAAGGCGTGGATTTTTTAAAGAATATTTTTAAGAGGTCCTACACAAGGCGTGGATTTTTTAAAGGATATTTTTAAGAGGTCCTACACAAGGCGTGGATTTTTTAAAGGATATTTTTAAGAGGTCCTACACAAGGCGTGGATTTTTTAAAGAATATTTTTAAGAGGTCCTACACAAGGCGTGGATTTTTTAAAGAATATTTTTAAGAGGTCCTACACAAGGCGTGGATTTTTTAAAGAATATTTTTAAGAGGTCCTACACAAGGCGTGGATTTTTTAAAGAATATTTTTAAGAGGTCCGTGGATTTTTTAAAGAATATTTTTAAAAGGTCCTACACAAGGCGTGGATTTTTTAAAGCATATATTTAAGGGGTCTATACAAGGCATGGATTTTTTAAAGCATATTTTTAAGGGGTCTACACAAGGCGTGGATTTTTTAAGGAATAGTTTTAAAGGTCCTACACAAGGCGTGGATTTTTTAAAGAATAGTTTTAAAGGTCCTACACAAGGCGTGGATTTTTTAAAGAATAGTTTTAAAGGTCCTACACAAGGCGTGGATTTTTTAAAGGTCCTACACAAGGCGTGGATTTTTTAAAGAATAGTTTTAAAGGTCCTACACAAGGCGTGGATTTTTTAAAGAATAGTTTTAAAGGTCCTACACAAGGCGTGGATTTTTTAAAGAATAGTTTTAAAGGTCCTACACAAGGCGTGGATTTTTTAAAGGTCCTACACAAGGCGTGGATTTTTTAAAGAATAGTTTTAAAGGTCCTACACAAGGCGTGGATTTTTTAAAGAATAGTTTTAAAGGTCCTACACAAGGCGTAGATTTTTTAAAGGTCCTACACAAGGCGTGGATTTTTTAAAGAATAGTTTTAAAGGTCCTACACAAGGCGTGGATTTTTTAAAGGTCCTACACAAGGCGTGGATTTTTTAAAGAATAGTTTTAAAGGTCCTACACAAGGCGTGGATTTTTTAAAGAATAGTTTTAAAGGTCCTACACAAGGCGTGGATTTTTTAAAGAATAGTTTTAAAGGTCCTACACAAGGCGTGGATTTTTTAAAGAATAGTTTTAAAGGTCCTACACAAGGCGTGGATTTTTTAAAGAATAGTTTTAAAGGTCCTACACAGGCGTGGATTTTTTAAAGAATAGTTTTAAAGGTCCTACACAAGGCGTGGATTTTTTAAAGGTCCTACACAAGGCGTGGATTTTTTAAAGAATAGTTTTAAAGGTCCTACACAAGGCGTGGATTTTTTAAAGGTCCTACACAAGGCGTGGATTTTTTAAAGAATAGTTTTAAAGGTCCTACACAAGGCGTGGATTTTTTAATAGTTTTAAAGGTCCTACACAAGGCGTGGATTTTTTAAAGAATAGTTTTAAAGGTCCTACACAAGGCGTGGATTTTTTAAAGAATAGTTTTAAAGGTCCTACACAAGGCGTGGATTTTTTAAAGAATAGTTTTAAAGGTCCTACACAAGGCGTGGATTTTTTAAAGAATATTTTTAAGAGGTCCTACACAAGGCGTGGATTTTTTAAAGCATATTTTTAAATGATTCTCCTCGAGTGTCTCGGGCGTTTAAAAATTGAAATTGATTGCTGTTATGTAGCAACAACAACACTAAAAAACAACCAACATAAAATCTCAGAATTTAAGTTAATTTCTTAATAATGTTGCTTCGGACGATTGAGTGGCTGTGTTACGATTTACCGAATACCGAACCAAACACACGCCACGGCGAACACTCCTCCATCCCCCTCCTTTTTGAGGGGAACAGTTTGTATTTGGATTCGGCCAACTATGGCTTGTATCAGATGCTAGCCTTTAGGCTTAAAAAAAAATAGCTCTGCATAAGCAAATAGTACCCCCTCCCCATCCTCCACCGCTGGAGATCGGATCGTCATTCTGCAGGAGAGAGCTTGTTGCTAAACATAAATATTTGGTGTTGTTGTTGTTTTTGTTTGATTATTATGGCTGTTGTATAGGATGTTGTTGTTGCTGTAGTAGCTGATGGGCTTTTATTGGGGCATAATTTTTGTTTGATCGTTTTAGTTGTTGTAGTTGTTGCCTGATGCTGCTGATGCAGTTGCTGTTGTTGATTTGGGTAAATGATCGACACACGTTTGCTGTTGGTTTTTTGGCTTTGTTATTGTTATTGTAAAGGTTTCTTCAATTTGGTTGTGGAGGACAGGAAGAGACTCCTTGCCCGAGTTCCGTGGTGATTCCCATTTTTCGTCGTATGATAAAATGTTGTTATGGCTGGTGGGACAGTGGTTTGTTCGGGGTATGCTGAACGGCTATGGAGTCACTCATAGGCGAAGATTTTGTTAAAAATATTTTGTAGTTTGAATTTTTTGAATATTTAAAAAAAAAACATTTCAAAGCTATCTAAAGGCGAGGATTTTAAAAAAAATATTTTTTTTAAGTACACCCTTCATAACCACTGTTTAACCATTGACAATGGTTGAAATAAAAGCTGGACCTCAGTTACATACAATTTGGGTGGTCCGAAAAAAATACCTATCCCTATCTCCCTCCCCCGCCATCTCCCAGCAATCGAGCGATTTGTATTTGTTTTGTTACTGTTACTGTTTTATTTCTCAGCATTTAGTCCGCAGCATTTGGTCGTAAGCGTTTCCTTGGTTTTATTTTTCAACAATCAAACTGAAATGAAATCTTTATTTCCTTTCGTGACTATAATTATGAAGGCTAAGAACAAAACAACAACAACAACCAAATGAAATGAAACTGAATCCAACAATGCAGCAATATTGAGTGGACCTGGGCCAAGAAACCCAAATAACAAAAGCAACAACAGCATCAACAAAATGGGAAATAAATGATTGTTATGTTATGTTTCATGACCAACGATTAACAGCAGCAACAACACCAACAACCACAAGAATACAAAACAAGAGAACAGAATTGAAATGTTGAAAGACGCACACAAATACACGCGAGCCCAATCGGACCCCCCAACATAAAAAATGGTTATCATGTCAAGAGATAGGATCTTAGCATTGGATCCATGGTAACCACCATAGCCAAAACTGCGCCAAACTAACAATGAAAGCAACAACAGCAAAAATAACAACAAAACAAAAGCCAAGGAGATACAATTCAATTTAGCCAAGAGTTCAGAGATCATCGATGGCGATATGGAATCGCCTCTTTATGTTCGGTCGGCCGGCTGATTGTTGGTTGGTTATATGAGAAACTGAGACAAATGTAATTTAATTAAATTGTAATTTAATTGAACGCATTATATTGAGGATCAACAAAAAACTAAATAAACACTGGGAACCAATGTGACCTAATTTGAAAAGAAATATTTATTAAAAAATCCACGCCTTGTAAAGGACCCACAAAAATTTCTTTAAAAATGCACGGCTTGTAAAGGACCCAGAAAAAATATTATTTGAAAAATCCACGCCTTGTGTAGACCCTCAAAACTATTCAAAAATGTGACCCTCAAAACTTTCTTTGAAAAATCCACGAAACATTCTTTGAAAAATCCACGCCTTGTTTGGGACCCTTTAAAATATTATTTAAAAAATTCACGCCTTGTTTGGAACCCTTTAAAATATTCTTTAAAAAATTCACGCCTTGTTTGGGACCCTTTAAAATATTCTTTAAAAAATCCACGCCTTGTTTGGGACCCTTTAAAATATTCTTTGAAAAATCCACGCCTTGTTTGGGACCCTTTAAAATATTCTTTAAAAAATCCACGCCTTGTTTGGAACCCTTTAAAATATTCTTTAAAAAATCCACGCCTTGTTTGAGACTCTTCAAAAATATTCTTTAAAAAATCCACGCCTTGTTTGCCTTGTTTGGGACCCTTTAAAATATTCTTTAAAAAATCCACGACCCTTTAAAATATTCTTTAAAAAATATATTCTTTAATAAATCCACGCCTTGTTTGGGACTCTTCAAAAATATTCTTTAAAAAAACCACGCCTTGTAAAGGACCCAGAAAAAATATTCTTTAAAAAATCCACGCCTTGTAAAGGACCCCTTGTTTGGAAGAAAAAATAAAAAATCCACGCCTTGTAAAGGACCCTTTAAAAAATAAAAAATCCACGCCTTGTAAAGGACCCTTTAAAAATATTCTTTAAAAAATCCACGCCTTGTAAAGGACCCAGGAAAAATATTCTGTAACAAATCCACGCCTTGTAAAAGACCCAGAAAAAATATTCTTTAAAAAATCCACGCCTTGTTCGGGACCCTTTAAAATATTCTTTAAAAAATCCACGCCTTGTAAAGGACCCAGAAAAAATATTTTTTTAAAAAATACCCGCAGAATTTATTGCCAGTTTTTTTTTTTGCTTCATCACATTTCATTTCGCAGCTGTCATTTTTGTGACATAAATTTGTGTTGCTGTCTGTTTTTTTGCTGTTTTTGTTATTATTATTACTGTTATTATTTACTTTATTGTGTTGCTGTTGTGGTTGTTGTAAAACAAATAATTTAACATAACATGTTGACAAGACAACATAACATAAGCGACAACAATAACTGGAGTGAACCCCAGCTCCGTCTAGTCGAACCAGTGCAGAACAGAACATTTCAAATGTCATCGTAATATTCATATTTACAATCTCAAATTATAATCTTTGAAAATATAACACAATTAAATGTGCAACAACATGCAAAAAAACGCTTATAGCAACAACAACATGAGGCACATTAGCTATACTATAAATTTCATACGTCTTGGAGGCATTGTCGATCGGCTGTTACCCTACCAATAAAAAATCAGGGGTCTATACAAGGCGTGTATTTTTTAAAGAATATTTTTAAAGGTCCAACACAGGGTGTAGATTTTTAATAAATATTTTAATGGTCCACACAAGGCATGGATTTTTTCCGGGTCCTTTACAAGACGTGGATTTTTAAAGGAATATTTTTTTAGGGTCTTTTACAAGGCGTAGATTTTTAAAAGAATATTTTTTCAGGGTCCTTTACAATTCCTGAATTTTTAAAGTATATTTTTATAGGGTCCTACACAAGGCATGGATTTTTTTAGAGAATATTAGGCTGTAGGGCAGGCATGCTTACCCATATACGCTACCGTAACTGAGGGTCGATGGGTAAACACATTTTCTCTTTCTTTCTCCTTACGTCAGCCGTTTTTAATGGTGAATTCTCAGTTACGCTCGCACACACTTGCTCTCAATTTAATTTTGCCCAACACTGCTGTAGGGTATTCAAAAAATCCGAATACCTGAGAACTAGTTTTACGAAAAGTAAAATCAAATCAAATCGCTTACTTACTCCAACTGAAGTGCAGCCTGTGCGGCATAGAAAAGTCAATGCATTTCAAAATACAGAAACTTGTCGGCCTAAAAGAAAAAAAACAACAACATAACATTAAAAGAGAGTTGTGTATTTGGACCCGTAACATATATACATAAATATTTGTACACATATAATTATATATTCGTTCACAATTCACATTCGCATATTCAATTTATATCCAATCGTCCGACAGTCTGTCTATCTGTTGCCTGTTTGTCTATAGCGTAGAGTTGTAGCTGTTGTTGTTTTTGTTTTTGCTTACTCTCTAAGATTAGATACAGTTGCAATCAGTTGTCAAATCAATTTGAAGTTTTATGAAAATTGTGGTGCGCACACGTTTTATTTCATATATAAAAATAGTTTCATAGCTGATGGATCGGACAGTGGCTCCCAATCGAATCACTAAATAAGATTTTCTCAGGAAACTATGCGGGAAGAATATTAAAGAATATTTTTCAAGGGCCAACTGAGGCGTGGATTTATTAAAGAATATTTTTCAAGGGCCAACTGAGGCGTGGATTTATTAAAGAATATTTTTCAAGGGCCAACTGAGGCGTGGATTTATTAAAGAATATTTTTCAAGGGCCAACTGAGGCGTGGATTTATTAAAGAATATTTTTCAAGGGCCAACTGAGGCGTGGATTTATTAAAGAATATTTTTCAAGGGCCAACTGAGGCGTGGATTTATTAAAGAATATTTTTCAAGGGCCAACTGAGGCGTGGATTTATTAAAGAATATTTTTCAAGGGCCAACTGAGGCGTGGATTTATTAAAGAATATTTTTCAAGGGCCAACTGAGGCGTGGATTTATTAAAGAATATTTTTCAAGGGCCAACTGAGGCGTGGATTTATTAAAGAATATTTTTCAAGGGCCAACTGAGGCGTGGATTTATTAAAGAATATTTTTCAAGGGCCAACTGAGGCGTGGATTTATTAAAGAATATTTTTCAAGGGCCAACTGAGGCGTGGATTTATTAAAGAATATTTTTCAAGGGCCAACTGAGGCGTGGATTTATTAAAGAATATTTTTCAAGGGCCAACTGAGGCGTGGATTTATTAAAGAATATTTTTCAAGGGCCAACTGAGGCGTGGATTTATTAAAGAATATTTTTCAAGGGCCAACTGAGGCGTGGATTTATTAAAGAATATTTTTCAAGGGCCAACTGAGGCGTGGATTTATTAAAGAATATTTTTCAAGGGCCAACTGAGGCGTGGATTTATTAAAGAATATTTTTCAAGGGCCAACTGAGGCGTGGATTTATTAAAGAATATTTTTCAAGGGCCAACTGAGGCGTGGATTTATTAAAGAATATTTTTCAAGGGCCAACTGAGGCGTGGATTTTTAAAGAATATTTTTCAAGGGCCAACTGAGGCGTGGATTTATTAAAGAATATTTTTCAAGGGCCAACTGAGGCGTGGATTTATTAAAGAATATTTTTCAAGGGCCAACTGAGGCGTGGATTTATTAAAGAATATTTTTCAAGGGCCAACTGAGGCGTGGATTTATTAAAGAATATTTTTCAAGGGCCAACTGAGGCGTGGATTTATTAAAGAATATTTTTCAAGGGCCAACTGAGGCGTGGATTTATTAATATTTTTCAAGGGCCAATATTTTTTTTTCAAGGGCCAACTGAGGCGTGGATTTATTAAAGAATATTTTTCAAGGGCCAACTGAGGCGTGGATTTATTAAAGAATATTTTTCAAGGGCCAACTGAGGCGTGGATTTATTAAAGAATATTTTTCAAGGGCCAACTGAGGCGTGACAGCCTCAGTTGCCATTTGTTTTTCCCTCAATGACGGTTTTGCTATTTTAAATAGACAGCCGTGGAAAATCGCACAAAGTCTGGCAAGCAATTGATTAAGTGAAGGGTATGTAGACGACAAGTCCATGTGACAGCACTACTAACGAAACATGATTTGTTGTATTTCTTTTTTCATTTTGTTTTTGCAGTGTTTTTCCACAGACTTCATGGTCTCCAAAAAAAATGACTACGAAATGAAAAGTTTTTGTCTTAAGTCTTTTGTTTTGCTTTGCTATGATTTGTGAGGTAGTTGCAAATTAAAGGTTAAAATATTTAAGGATTTTTTTTTTATTTTTTGATTTTGCAATGCCTTTTGGAATTAAAGGATTTGCCTGTTGGACCTATACAAGATTTTAAATTTTCATGGGATTTTTTAAGGGGGTGCTTAACAATTTTTGTGGATTTTTTTTTTTGTTTTTTTTTTTTTCTTATAAATCAATTTTATTTTATTTTTGTTTACATTTTCGATTTTAATTAAAGTTACATGAATATAACGTGACAATGTTGATTTCGCTTACTTTTCAGATGTGCAATTTTTTTCTTGTTGCTGCAATTTGAATGTTTGTTGGGATTGTTTTTTTATGGCCACCAGACAGACAGACGACGTCAGCACACAACATCTGCCATGTGACAGCCGTTGTCGATATTTGTTGTGTTGTGTGCAGATTTTGAGGTACAGGTATGAGAGTTGTTTTGTTAATTTTCAAATTGTATTCACCGCAAAATACAGAAAAACAGACAACTACAAAAATGTTTTGAAAAAAAATAAAACATCGTTGCAATCGTTGACACATCAAAACTAGCAGTAACAATTTGTGAGTGCATTCGTTGTGCGCATGCCCAGAGACATTTGATTTGATTTTTGATGGCAGCTGGTTTGGAATATTTTTTGTTCGTAATATGGATGTTAGAGTGGTTCCAATTCTAGTTTTGAAAAAAATATATTTAGTAAAGCAAAATAAATATTTCTTCAGCGACCCAAACAAGGAGAGGATTTTTTTAAAGATTTTTTTTTCAGAGATCCTAACAAAGCGTGGATTTTTTAAAGAATATTTTTTCAGACACCTGAACAAGGCGTGGATTTTTTAAAGAATATTTCTTCAGACACCTAAACAAGGCTTTGATATTTTAAAGAATATTTCTTCGGATACCTAAACATAGCGTGGATTTTTTAGGAATATTTTTTTTTCCAGATGCAAATTTTTCCAAAATTGTTTTTCCAGCTAAATTACGAAATGAAACGCCAACTGGGAAATTGAATTTGAAATAAAAAAAGCAAAATTGATCGATTGAAATGCAATGTGTGCACATGCGCATTAATGTCTGAAAAAATGAAATGATATTTTGTGAAAAACTGCGGCACAAACAACTGCACTTTAACGAAATAATAATAATAACAATAACAACAACAATAATACTTTGATTGGCTATACGCATCGTAATGCAAACTATTTTATTGATTATCAACTGCAATGAAGCAACAAAATGCGACTTATTGAACGAAAAAACAGTTATCGTAATTTTTAAGCTGTTTTCAAGACAGTGAATTCTATTTTTAACTTCGGGAATATTTTTATTAATAAAAATAATTAATAATTTTTTATGGAAAAACATGGTAATAGGGAAGTGTAATAAAGATTAGAGTATCGTATGGGCCGACCATATGATAACCTACACAACTACCACGTAACTCTAACTTTCTGCCGATGTTTATTCCGAGCCTGGGCAATATTTCGTGATAGTTGCACCCTCTTGACCGACTAGAGTTCAACTGCACCTCTTCCTTACACTGATATCTTTTCGGAATATTACTAATATTCTGTACAGCTCTTCTAATTACTTGTCCAGATTCAATTCACCATGGGTTGTGTCGTGATGTTCGGCTTTCAATTGTGGCTTATAGATCGACCCGAAAAAGAAATAAGTTTTCGGTCCACTTCAACCCAAAAATGTTTATGTGATCGTCACCGAAAATTATAGGCGTTGTCCTTGACCATACCCTGATCCTCATGGACAATTTCAAAGCAATATTTCGCGGCGTTACAAACACTTTGGGTTGCACAAAGCTATAATACCCTGACGACATAGCTGCGTTGGGTCTAAAAATCTAGGCTTTGAATATAGTCCCCAAAAAAATATTTTAAACCTGTAAGGAAAGTAGTAAAGTCGGACTGGGCCGACTATGTTATACCCTTCACAACTTTGGGTTTATTCTACATACGTCGCTTTTGCGAAGGAACATTGACATGAAATTGAACGAACTTAAATATGTGATCTTTATCTATATGCAAACCGACTAACATCAATCCCTACACATGTCATTCTGCATGGAAGCTATATCTAAATCTGAACCGATTTTCACGAAACTTAGCACACATCATTCTATACACAATTCAGTACGCTATGTCAAATTTCGTGCAAATCCAAGTATATATAGGGACTTTGGTGCACCATTTACAGAAAATCGGACGAAACTATATATGGGAGCTATATCTAAATCTGAACAGATTTTCTCGAAACTAAGCACACATCACTCTAGACTTAATTCTGTACAATGTGCCAAATTTCATGCAAATCGAAAGATATATACGGACTTTGGTACACAATTTACATAAAATCGGACAAAACTATATATGGGAGCTATATCTAAATCTGAAACGATTTTTCACAATTTCAATAGGGTTAGTCCTTGGCCAACTAAGTGACCTATGCCAACTTTCATCCAAATCGGATCATAAATGCGACCTGTACTTTGTTTACAATTTTACATGGACAGACAGACAGACGGACGGATATGCATAAATCGACTTAGAAAGTGATTCTACGCATATTCTCAGAAGGAAGCATGTGTCTATCTCGTTTCCTTTTGCCTGTTACAAACATATGCCAAAAGACATAATACCCTGTACCACAATGTGGTGAAGGGTATAAAAATCCATGTCTTGGCAAATGTCCCCAAAAAATATTCTGTAAGCAATCCACGCCTCATATTAGTCCCCGAAAAAATGTCCCCAAAAAAATATTCTTTAAGCTATCCACGCCTTATATTAGTCCCTGAAAAATATGTACCCAAAAAATATGCTTTAAGCAATCCACGCCTTATATTAGTCCCTGAAAAAATATGGACAAAAAATATTTTAAAAATTTTACGCCAATGTCCCAAAAAAATTTTTTTTTTTTAATTTACGCCTTGGCAAACGTCCCCAAAAAATATTTTAAACCAGTGAGCGGAGCATTATAGTCAGACGTGGCCGACCATATGATACCCTACACAACTATCACGAAAAGAAAACTTTCTGCGGATCTATATTTTGAGCCTGGGCAATATTTCGTGATATTTGCACATTTTTACCGATTATAGATCAAGAACTCCACTTTCTAACCCTGGTGTATTTTCCAATTTTTTTATTCATGACGTGATTTTTTACGCCATAAAATAAAAAATTGGTCACCTTAGGTTGATTTGACCCTCGGAATATTGACAGACCATCATCTAAACAGTCAGATCCCCTTCACCTTGTAAAGTATGCGATGTTCTGCATATAATAATTGCCTTTGAGCGACTAGAAAATCTGCCAATATTAAAGCTTTCGGTTCATTGCACCCCCTGAATGAAATCACAACTTCACCGAAAACTGTAGGCGTCGTCCTTGACCATAATCGGAACTTCGTGTACAATTTCAAAGCGATCAGCGCGAGGGCGCATTTCCGCCCTCTAATGTGGTAATAGTAATGATATGCTATGGTAAAGGTGACTTTACCTAATTACGTATAACTCCCACATCAGAGTACATACAGCCATATAATTGGTATCAATTTGACGGTCAACAACTATTATCAACTTCTGAGGTATATGTCGTTCAGGGGTAAATATATACGCTCCAGAATACAAATTTTGTAATACAAAAGTCAGGATCCATTTGACCCGCTAAATATTGACCGATCTTTACCAAAACATGCTTACTTTTTCTTTGGACCTATCTCCTTCTCCGTGTAAAATTTCACGATGTTCGGACCATAACTGCGGCCTCTGGAGCGACAAGAAAAACCGACAAAAATTAGGTATTTGATCCATTTCATCCCATAAATATTAACCGATCTTTACCAAAAATAATAGGGGTATTCATTGACCAGAACCAATCCTACATGCAAAATATGAAGATTGGTCCATAACTGTGGCCTGTATCGTGTTTACAAATTATAATGGACAGACGGGCGAACGGACGGACACACATGTCTAGATCGACTCAGCTAGTCGAGATATGACATATATGATATGATCGGTATACTTAAAGGTGGGTCTAGGACCAATATTTCGCGGCGTTACAAACTCTTGGGGCTGCTCAAAGCTATAATACCCTGATAACATAGTTGTGTAGGGTATAAAAATCTAAGCCCTGGAAAAGGTACCCAAAATATATTTTAAACCAGTAAGGAAAGTAGTAAATTCGGACTAGGCCGACTATATGATACCCTTCACAACTTTGGGTTTTTTCTACATATGTATCCTAAAAGACGTCGCTTTTGCGACGGACTTTGGTCCACCATTTCCCTAAAATCGGGCGAATCTATATAGTGGAGCTATATTTAAATCTGCACCGATTTGGCACCGAAACTTAGCACACATCATTCTATACATAATTCAGTACGCTATGCCAAATTTCGTGCAAATCGAATGATTTTCAGGGACATTGGTGCACCATTTATCTAAAATCGGGCAAATCTATATATGGGTGCTATATCTAAATCTGAACCGATTTTTTCAAATTTCAATAGGCCAAATAAGTGACTTGTGCCAAATGTCATCCAAATCGGATTATATACAATTTGACATCAACAGACGGACGGACGGACATGCATAAATCGACTCCGAAAGTAATTCTATGAATATTCTCAAAATGAACTATGGGACTATTTCGATTCCTTTTCCCTGTTACAAGCAGATGCACAGATACATACCACAGTGTGGTGAAGGGTATAAAAATCCACGTCTTGGCAAATGTCCCCAAAAAAATATTATTTAAACAACCCACGCCTCATATTAATCCCCGAAAAAATATGTCCCCAAAAAATATTCTTTAATCTATCCACGCCTGAAAATATGTCTCAAAACAAAATATTTTGAAAAATCTACGACTTGACAAATGTCCAGAAAAAATATATTAAAAAAAAAATCGACTCCTTGACAAAAAAAATATTAAAAAAAATCCACGCCTTGACAAATGTCCCAAAAAAATATTTAAAAAAATCCACGCCTTGGCAAATGTGCCCAAACAATCCGCACCTTGTATTGGACGCTTTGGAAAAGTTCTCAAAAAATTTGCACTTAATCTTTAAGTGACTATTTATACTCTTTCGAGTCGAGCTTAATGATCTATGTTTTACCAGATAGCCCAATATGCCTGATGAGCCGCTTCACCAACTGCAAAACGCGTCTTCTCCTGGCTTTCCATTTCATTGCAAAACTTAGAATGAGTATAAATAATCACTTAAAGATTACTTTCAAATGATCACTGTCCTTACAATGCAAAATTCAAATAACAAAAATTAATTCAGCTGGCCACGGCTAGGGCTCGAACTTCGGTCCTCGGAGAATCACAAATGTTGCCACTTAACGTTCTGAGCACACTTCCAAAACGTTTGCGCAAAAACATGTGTATGCCATGGAAGCAATTGTAGGTGTGTGTGGATTAATTATCCATCGCTACAACAAAAATCTGCTTTGAAAAGGACTTTTCCTAGAATGAAGACAAATGTCGAACTTTGACAAATTTGAATTTAATTCGCATATGCAAGTTTCGCATCAGGGCGGAATAAATGCAAGTTATCAACATACGACCTTTGTAAAGCCACATAGACCAATATGCCTGATGAGCCGCTTAACCGACGGCGAAACTCGTCGAATAATGGTGGGTACGTAGGTTCTTCTCCTGGCTTTCCTTAGATAATTAAGCTCGACTCGAAATAGTATAAATAATCACTTAAAGATTACTTTCAAATCATCACTGCCCTTACAAGGCAGAATTCAAATAAAACCATGCACTTAATCCTTAACCGGATGTTCGGTATTCATTCATAATAAATTACCCAAATGCTGCTCATATTTTTTGCTTAAATAAGAAATTTTGAGGAAACAATTTTCAGGTAATTAGCAAAAAAGCCATTAGTCATGAAGGCCACGAAGGATACCACCGATCTATCCTACAACTCCTTCAAAAAAATTAACTTATCAAAGGAGATCTATCGATAAATGGGTAAGTGGTCAGATGGTCGGTAATAATTACCGAAAGAAAAATGTTTCGGCCGCTACTCACAAACGCCCCTCTTCCCCATCTCTCTCTACCCATTTGTTATGGCCAATAAGATAAAACCGAACCAAATGAAAAATTACACAACACGGTAAATGTTGGCAATTAATATCAAAGAAAAATAGGGAATGGAAATTTAAGAATGAAAATATCCCAGGATTGTAATTCACACACACACATGCACTAAATGATTAATTATAATTAATACAACTAACAACAACAAATAAATAATATCTATGTTAACATTTTGTTTTCTAAGAAGACGGAGAAGATGAACATAAATTGACCTTTTTAATGGCTTAATTTTCCTTTTCTTTTGTTTTCGGTCTACAAAAAGGCAACACAAGTGGCTATCAAAATTTTGAGAACAAAAAATCGACAATTGACCAAGAAAAATTAAATGAACCAAAATATTTATTCATAACTGGAAAAAAGAGATGAACGAACAGCAGTAGACTGTGTGCCTGGCCTGATCTGTATGACTGCTTGGCTGTATGCGTGTGTGTAAGAGGCCACACCAGGTCATCTCCGAAAAAATGTATCAATAATTGAGCATAAACAGTTAATTGCTGTAAAACCCCTATAACCAATATTTCATTGTTCTTGTTGTTGCTGTTGTTCTACATGAGCCTAACAATAGCCAAGTTTGATCGATTAATTGACCTTTGTTCGGCTGCTGCTGCTGCCTCTGTTACCAATGACTTTTCTGATGTATCCATCCATCCATCGACAAACCCACATGTTTCAGTGGCGGACCATACATCCATATTCCTATTTTTTTTTTTTTTTTTTTTGTTTGTATGAAGCGTATAAAATTTTTGTTGATACACACATTTTAAGGGGGGCGTAGAAGTACTTTTCCCTCAAATTTCATTTCTCAACAAAAAAAAAACGACACAGATCCCTGCTGAACACCTTTTGTTTTCCATGGAAAATTGAATATCACAAAGAAAGAAAATCAAAAACCATTAAATACACTTTAATGATGATGTTGTTGATGGTGGAACCTGCAGAGAACACCGTGTGCAAGGTGCATCTTGCATCTAGGGTGTAATAAAAAATATGTGGGATGATCGATTGTTCTCCTGGTCACACACAACTTCAATGGATTTTCTCCTAAGAATGAAATTCTAAAGCGTGAGAATTTGTTTATTTTGCTGGCGCTTAGATATTATTGATTTGTATCCGGCAAGCGCCAGGTGAATCCATAAGTTTTGAAGAAAAAAATGTAATCTTTTTGAAGGGCTTTTTTTAAATTCAGGCTTGGATTTTTTAAAAATATTTTTTGAGATTCAACACAGGCGTGGATTTGTATACCCTACACAACTATGTTGTCAAGGTATTATAGCTTTGTGCAGCCCCAAAAGTTTGTAACGCCGCGAAATTGGTCCTCCACGATCTAGACATGTGTGTCCGTCGGTCCGTCTGTCCATTATAATTTGTAAACACGATACAGGGCACAGTTATGGACCAATATTCACGAAATTTAACATGTAGGATGGGTTCTGGTTAATAAATAGGGGTCTTCATTTTTTTTTTAAATAAAGATCGGTTAATATTTAGGGGATGAAATAGACCGGGTTTTCTGGTGGCTCCAGAGGTCGCAGTTATGGTCCAAACATCGTAAAATTTTACATGGAGAATGGGATCGGGCCAAAGAATAAGCATGTCTGTTTTGATAAAGATCGGTCAATGTTTAGCGATCCAAATAGACCATGACTTTTGTGTGAAAAATTACAACATTTTTATTCTGGGGTGTATATACTTGCTCCTGAAGGACATATATCCAAAAAGTTGATAGTATAAGAGGAGTTGTTGACCTTCAAATTGATACCAATTATATACTCTGATGTGGGAGTTATACGTAATTAGGTAAAGGTGACTATGTGCATAGTATTACTATTAGTCCATTAGAGGACGGAAATGTCGCTCTGATCGCTTTGAAATTGTACATGAAGTTCCGATTATGGTCAAGGACGACGCCTATAGTTTTCGGTGAAGTTTAGACTTCATTCAGGGGGTGCAATGAACCGAAAATTTTAATTTTGTCAGATTTTCTAGTCGCTCTAGAGGCAATTATTATATGCAGAACAATGTGAAGGGGATTTGACCAAATACTTAGAGCGGCTGTTTAGATGATGATCCTAAAGTGGCCAAGTTTTTATTTTATGGCGTAAAAATTCACTTCAAGGGTTAGAAAGTGGAATTGTTTATCTATAATCGGAAAAAAGGTTGCAGATATCTCGAAATATTGCCCAGGCTCAGAATATAGAACCGCAGGAAGTTTGATTTTCGTGGTAGTTGTGTAGGATATCATAAGGTCAGCCCGTTCCGCTCACTGGTTTAAAAATATTTTCCAAGGTCTCTCTTAAAAACTATTTTTTCGAGGATTTTTTAAAACTATTTTTCGAGCTCCAACACAGGCGTGGATTGTTAAAAAATATTTCTCAAGGACTTAACGTAGGTGTGGATTCCCTAAAAATATTTTTCACGAATTGCTTGATTTTTATACCCTTCGCCACACTGCAGTACAGGGTATTAAATCTTTGTGCATATGTTTGTAACGGGCAAACATAATCGAGATAGACCCATGGTTCCTTTTGAGAATATGCATTGAATCACTTTCTGAGTCGATTTATGCATGTCCGTCCGTCTGTCCATTTTAAATTGTAAACAAAATACAGGTCGCATTTATGATCCGAATTGGATGAAATTTGGCGCAGATCATTTATTTGGCCCAAGGACGAACACTATTGAAATTGGGAAAATCGGTTCAGATTTAGATATAGCTCCCATACATATTTTCCTCCGATTTAAGGTAAATGGTGTACCAAAGTCCCTATATATCTTCCAATTTGCACGAAAGTTGTCATAGCGTACTGAATAAGGTCTATAATGTCGTGTGCAAAGTATCGTGAAAATCGGTTCAGATTTAGATATACCTCTCATATATATTTTCATCCGATTTAAGGTAAATTGTGTACCAAAGTCCCTATATATCTTTCGATTTGCACGAAATTTGGCACAGCGTAATGAATAAGGTCTAGAATGATGTCTGCCAATTTTCGTGAAAATCGGTTCAGATTTAAATATAGCTCCCATATATATTTTCATCCGATTTAAGGTAAATTGTGTACCAAAGTCCCTTTATATCTTCTTATTAGCTTCGTGAAAAGATTCATAGCTAGGCCGATTGACACAGCGTACTGAAGTAATATCAATTAGTCTCTGGCAAGTTGCATTGGAATTGGAGTTTAAAAATACTTTTACGAGATCCAACACAGGCTTGGATTTTTTAAAAATATTTTTTCGAGCTCCAACTCAGGGTAAGATTTTTTAAAAATATTTTTTGAGCTCCAACTCAGGCTGATTTTTTTTAAATATACAGTGGTGGTCGCAGAATTAAAACATTTACTATGGTAAACATTTTTTGATAAGCCCTCGATTCGTTTGAAGTATTTTTGAAATTTTTTTAATTCAGAACACTTCGATATACTGCACTTAAGAGATTTAGTGTGAAAATGGAAGATTACTGCATGCAATTTTTCCATAAATAACGGTTTTTATGAAAATACATCGACTACAAAGTGGCCATATAATTAAAACATTGTGTGATTTTTTACTTTAATGCATTTTTTGAAAATATTTTTAAAAAAAGCTCTTTAATTTAGTTAACTTATGTAAACTAAGAACCGAAAAAATCATTTACTGAAAAAAAATTTTGAAAAAATCTGTAAAATCTATCAAAATTGCCAAAAATTTGTACAGTACGCGTAAAGTGTTTAAAACACAACACACCTGAGCAAAATTCGCTACGAACCCGTTTGATTTTCCGAAAAACAGACGTAGCATGTTTGAAGACGGACAAAATCAATATGTGATATGTATCTATAAGTAAACTAAAACAATACACATATAAATTTCATTTCAAATTGGGAGACTTAGGGTTGTTGGTGTACCAGACAAAACTATCTAACACTGGAAAGATTTAAAGCTAATATGTATAATTCACTTTTTGTAAAATTTCATCTCAATATATCTATATATATATAAAAATGAATTGCTGTTCGTTAGTCTCACTAAAACTCGAGAACGGCTGAACGGATTTTTCTGATCTTAGTCTTGAAATTCGAAAACCGCGAAAAATTTGCAAAAAAAAAAAAATATTTTGAAAAAAAAATATTTTGAAAACAAATATTCATTTGTCAAATATTGAAAATTTTCAAAATATTTTATTTTATTCAATTGACATTGTAATGAAACTTTTTTTCTGAGAATGCAAAACAATAATAGAGAAGTATACGCGATCATTGTATGTACACGTCCTCAATGAAATTCACGTACATTTTGGAACAAATGCAAGG
The DNA here is from genome assembly GCF_032173495.1 of Musca vetustissima. Classification (NCBI taxonomy): domain Eukaryota; kingdom Metazoa; phylum Arthropoda; class Insecta; order Diptera; family Muscidae; genus Musca; species Musca vetustissima. Next base: position 278 of record NW_026874218.1, on the reverse strand, counting down.
ATGAAAATCTGAAGATTCAGAAAAGAGTTCCGATTTAAGACACATGCCCTAGATTATTCTTCTTGAAAATAATAATAATAATAGGAACATGTTGTTATTGAAGTACCTAAAATGTACCATTATATGGTGGTTATATGCATAATCGTTGGTCAATGTATTTAATCGCATATGTGTATCACAGAGAAAATTAAGTTCATATTGAAAGAGAACAACTATAAAAAGCATTTGTTATAACAAAGAGTCTCATGATGTTACATCAATATATCAACTACCGATAT